>NC_068359.1:83601587-83623442 GCF_020536995.1 Dreissena polymorpha
AATTGCAAAACACATAACGACACATAATATTATATATAACATTAAGTTTAATGTACATATAAAAATAAACTTTTTTATAAATTCAATAAGCGTTCAAACAAACATTCTTCAACATCATTATAAAGAATCATTAAACATATGTATGCTCAAACAATTACAATTATATACTAATCCAATCTGTTTTTGTAGTTTTTGTTTAAGAAGTAACCGTAGCATTAAATTAAAGTCATATTTTAATAAGTAAAAGCAATATTCTTCTTGATGATTTAGTTGTACCATTCCAATAAGCAGTATTATGGTATGCTACGTTCCAGTGAGAAAATACTATTTGGTGTTTATTGCTTTAAAATGGCAGTAGAATTCATTAGCACTGTTACATCAGCCGTATTGTATTAGCCTCTGTGCGGTTCTAATGGCCATATATTAAGCCTTGACATGTTGACACTGTTTTGGCGGTTAATCGAAACAAGAAATTGTGCTTAGCGATTAACTGTGATGCCTTCTAGAAACAAACATCAATTACTGGCATGTATTTTTGGAACTTAATTATTGTTTTTCTTTTACATCCGCTATCCAAAATGTGTTTAGTTATTAAATTATTCCAACCATATATAATGGAGATGCGTGCGTAAACATAACAATGAACATTACATAAACATACCAGCTGTTGTGTGAGTGCATTACCGTATCATCAATTATATCTTAACTCATATGACAAAGATTGTGTGTGTGAATGAAATGTATATAACAAACGCACAAACACAATGTTGCCCCCCAATTAAAATAACCCCAAAGAAGCAATACATGTATTTCATATACCCATTAATGTCTTTCACCAGCTTTAAATTTGACAGTTAATGCATCTCCACTCTATCGATACAAAGCACGATATGAATGTTAGAATTATCACAATTATATTAGAGATGTACCACAAAGATATGAACATGTACTGCTTATATTTCTGAAAATGCTACATGGCACCAATAGTTTTATCATTGAAAAAATGTAAGATTTGTCACAAAGATGTATTATTGTTTGTATAATATATGCAATACACACATTGACCTTAGTCTCCAATCTTAGACTAATGAACAGAACTAAATACGTTTATTACTAACTGTATTTCTGGTATTAATTTGATTGCTACAAATACTCTTCAGTATTTAATATTTGTATACGATTAAATGGAACCACTACAATAGTTCATTTGTTAATGATAAAAAATAGCGTTATTTGCTCAAGCTTAACATTTTAAAAACTAAGATTTTAAATCATCTTCATCAGTAACATGAGGATTTATCTTAGAGATCAGCAGAGCAAATTTCCCAATGCTTGGTTTCTGGCTCATTATTATATATAGAACTGTAATCTGTATATGCAAGTTTACTTGGATTTTAGAGCTTTAACAAAAGGCAATTAAATGTGTTTCTTATATATGATTTCGACATAAAACCGAGTTGTTAAAATATGTCACCAAAATGATGCATTTACGGTTTACAATTGAAAAATACGTGTCCTAAATTGTGGGGTTAAAAAGCACCTCGCAAGTTTTATACAACCCGCAAAAACTTTATATATGTATATATTTGTATATCTATATTTTGTACTTCCAGTACATAAATAAATAAATAAATAAATATATATATATATATATATATATATATATATATATATATATATATATATATATATATATATATATATATATATATATATATATATATATATATATATATACACATATTTATATATATATATATACATATATATATATATATATATATATATATATATATATATATATATATATATATAAATACTATCGCGACCGTTGGGCGAAGCCGAAATCCAGTTTTGCAGAGTTAAGTCGACCTCGACCATTATGGCGAAGGCGACTTAATTCTCGTAATTAATTATTAATTATCTGTCGACGATTACGGTTTGAAACTTTGTACATTGATACAGTTCGACCTAGCAAATATTTAAATACATTTGAAGACGTTTTCAAATGTTAAATGAATTTTTCATGATTTTTTTTTAAATAAATATGTATATGGTTATACAATCCAGGCTTAGGGCGAAATTTAAAATATGTGGAATTTATTCTCCAAAACTAATAATATATGTTGTGGGTTTGACCCTGTAAAGATTGTTTTTCGAACGCCGCCTTTGATAGTGCAGTTTATATAACGTTGGTTAGTTGATTTAGGCTTAAGAAATACATTTCAAAATTTCGACTTGTCCAAAAACACAGAGTTTTCTTTTCTAAACCGGAAACCGCTACGCAGTGAATGTTAGCAATCATAGCACCTTAATGTTGCTTTTGAGTAAAAATTCATGCATTACTGTTCTCAATGGTAAAGTTATTTTATTCAAATTTAAACAATATAAATACGATAACGCCATAATAAAATAACCACAACCGGTTTTGTCTTATTGTTGATCCAATTTCAGATTGATTGCGCGAAAATGATATAATTGGTACTATTTAATACTTTCTAGTGATGATGAATGTTTCTCCCTTGATTATTTTATGCAATTTCATAATTGTTGTGTTCTGGATTCATTTAAACGAATATGCTGCACTGTCACTTTATTATATGAAGGGCAATATTATGACAGTTTAAGCATCTTCTCTTACATTTGATGTTTTTATTTGTTAAAGAAATAGCATTATGTCGAAATATGTGAACGCATCTTTCTTTTGCCGCCGAAAAAGAATCTCATTATAAACCATATGTAATCGATTTAATGTTCATTCTTATGAGTTTTGGATTATTAGAGTGCTATACTGCCAGGCAGCTTGAGTTACACCCCCTTACATTTCATAAATAGAAGACAATACAAATATCGACATATCAACAAATAATGAAGTAAAATTACACAAACCGTTGAACCTGTATTAAGCAGCCATCTATGGGAAGCAGCAGATCTGACCAATTAGTGCAGGTGGCTGCTTAATAGAGGTGCATTTGCACTATATAAGGTCATTTTGGAAATCAAAATTGTGCTTGCTTATGACAAGTGTTTGAAAACAGAGGTGGCTACTAACACAGGTTGTACTGTAGCTATTTCAAACGTATGAATTTTCAAAGATTAGAACGTCTAAATGTGTAACTGTGTCCTAAATAATGTGTATGGTATCGCCGTATTGTTGTACAAAATGCATAATTTATAGTATTCATAAATAAACATTAAAATTAAGAAAAAATCAAAGCAGGTAATACAAACTATTGCTTTCAATGATCATGTTTTCCACAAATATACACTCTAAGACAATGCACAATTTTACACAAAAATACTGCAACATGCTTAAATTGGCAATAATTTCTAACGCTTTATTAATCTGTAAAGGATTTTAAACACACATGGTAGGCATATATTCAATTCACGAAACTAGTTCCATTATAGTTTGCGCATGTGTTAATTTCCAGCATTAGGTAGAATTTTCTCGAGTATAAAGCATTGAGACAATCAGTTTACCTTGTATAGGTGGTATTTCTAGGTTTTATTGTAAATTATTTTATATAAATAGGATATTGATAATATGATTTATTGTTCATAGTATTAAGTGTTTGTTTTTTGCCTTATTAGTAGACTTCTACGCTTCTCTCCGGGATATTCACAAATATGCATTAAACACGTAATCAAACCAGTATTATGTCTAAATGTCTGAACTCGTATTCCTTTCTTCTAATTTCAATCAATGTTATCCAAATGAAAGATCTACAATCACAAAGGTATTCAAATAAAAACATTGTATTTACTGCATGTAAATAGATTTAATTCGGAACTCGCACGCTGTGGGTTTTTCCGATTTCTGAGCGCACGGGAGGTACAAACATTGTCATTAATACAGTAATGACCAGTAACGTCGATATCCGATTTGCTTCCCATTCAGTAGTGGATAATACGTATTTAAACGACAGTAGTGTTTCTTTTAGGAAATGTCAAAATTCAAGTATTTTGTTGTTATATAATATTATTATTATCATTGATAATTACACATAACAAAACTAATAAAATTAAACACGATCGAGATTAGTTCATTTAAAGAAAAAATGATTAAATCATGGTATTTTTTATCAACTATAACGAACGTTTGAGCAGAAAAGTGGTGTTGACTATCAGCGATAAGAGAAATTATTGATTCACTCTCTTTTAAAATATGCTAGTCAGCTTTTGTTTGTACCTAACGCGTGTGCTCAAACATCGGAAAAACCCAGACATGAGAGTTCCGAATAACAACTATTGTCAGCACTTCGACTGTTCGGCATTTTTATTAAAACGTGGCAACAAATATGAAAGATGGTGCATATTAAACATTAGAAATATCATATTAATCATTGTTAAAAAAGTTGGGATGTGTGGCTTATTCGTCAACATTTTCTTCAGAAAACGACGGACGTTATTTCCCAAACTCACCGAAATGCGTACAAATGACAAACAAACACAACGCCAAAAATTTATACAAAATAAAATTAAACGGCCACTGTTTCGATAAAACATAGATCTATTTAAGCTTTTGAATTCGTTTTACATGTGCGAAATGTTCATGAGCTATTTTAGTGTTACCGGTATCTTTGTTTTAAAGCGTCATTATGTAGTTTATGCTTATGTCATAGACCATATATCATACATTGTATTTTACGAGAAAAATAAAATGCGTATGATGATCAAAATAAAATGCGTCCGGATAGTTTGAAGTTAATACCCTAGTGACATTGATGCAACAACAACTTCACCAGAACAAAGAAGAAAACAAACATGGGATATAAGCTAAAAGGTATGGTGCTAACTAAAACGGTGTATGAAATGCTCTCTTATGCTGGAATTGTTTACACAATGTCCTTTGAAAACAGATATTGATATAATATGTTAATAATAATAATAGTTTCGTAATGCGAATACATGCTAAAAATATAATTTCAAATGTGTGAGTTTATGCTTTTTAAGAGGACGCATCAAGTCACTGGTTTGACCATCCGTTTCCTCGCCATTTCGTCTGTTCGTCCGTCCCTAATCAATTCCAGAAACTATTGAATCCGTTGTATTCAACTATAAAACATCGTGAACTACCAAGAGGAGATGCGGATTAAGTATTATCGTTCCGGGTCAATTATATCCATCTGACTTATGTACTTTGAATATTTCTGCAATATACATAAACATTCCTCGCCAGTTCTGAGAAACAACTTAACGGTTTTTATGGAACTATAAACAGCCTTAAGTACAATATATGATGCGCATTTCTACATGTAGCTCCGGGGAAATGATTTATGTTTGAGTAATTGCTCTTTAAAGATTTCTACATTTTACATAAATACTTTTTCTTTTCTACATTAATTCAGGTAACTTTATTGTTGAGGCATAAAAAAACAACTCTACAAATGTTACATTTTCCAACCAATTTGTACGTGAAAGGGATCTATTGGTGTATCAGACAACAATATATAATATTGAATGCCTATTCTTTCATTAAAATGGACAACAACAAAAACGCATTAACATATTAGCAAATAGAAAAGATCAAGTTAAAATATGAATTCCAAACGAATGCATACTGATAGATTAACACGTCTGAATGCTCTACTGTGATCAAAATAATTGGTATTGTACCGCCGTATTTTTATGTGAATGCATATAGTACTCATGAATATACATTACATTCAGATAGTGTATATTTACTTCAATGCAGATGTGTCCCACTAATGTACACTCTAATTATTAACGAACAATTCACACACAAATACTGCTAAATGCTTGATAATCTAAAGTTCATAGAAATACCCAAAACGTTGATTGGGCAGTGTGTTGTCATTATTACTCATAATAAGTTATGATAACTGGCATTACGAGAAGACTGATTTGAAGTACAGCTTTATATATAAGAAAGTTGTAATTAAAATTTTCAGCATTCAATACAGAATATTTATTTTCATTTATAGTTGTATGAAGTTGCGTTTGGTAAAAATGTTAGAAATTACATTTAGCTACATATGCATTTTGTTTTATGAATTGAAAATTGCAAATTATTCATAATTATTTCCAAACACAACTTTCTAGTTATCAGCATAACAATGTGATGATAGGCTACGTTGGTGTGTATTTTTAAGTTTGTTAGGTCCCCCCCCCCCCCCCACGCGTAAAAAAGTTGTTTGTTTCAACTAATATTGCCAAAAAGGAGGATATGTACGTCGGCCTAACGTTTTAATTTGACAATTGTTTTACACTATATTTTATACTATACACACGCTATTTTGAAACGTCAAAAAATTGTTAAGGGTCGGTTGCAAAAAATAGGGACGGTCGGATCAGTGGAAACAAACAACTTGATAAAGCTTTTGTGCGGACCAAGCTCAAGTCCCAGCTCTCCTATCTATTCAGTGTACACTCATGAAAGTTGGGCTAACGTTTGAAAGATTTTCAGCAACTTTAAATGAAAGATATTTTGATGTCGTCTTGTGCTGTGGGAGCGGTGCGGGGTACCCGGAGGAAACCCCCCCTTGTTCGGTATGATGACCACAAACAAAGCTCAAATGCACCAGGAGCAGGAATCAAATCCGGGTCGCCTAAGTGATAAGCGAGTGTGCAAACGAGCGTTCCGATAAAACGATAAAGATTAATACATTTTACCCGACGGCATGTTCCGGTTTTCCACGAAGAACGCGATAACGTCCGACGAATTTTCTTTTATGTTTGACACAAGTGAGTGCATACTTATAAATGTTTCATTTAATGGTTGGTTGATTGATATATCGATTGGTTTATAATTACAAATCAAATGCAGCTACTGAAGATGTAGACTTCTTTTCATTTTTTACGCAAATCTCCACATCGCTGTTTGACAGGAAATAAACTAATGGTGCACTGTTACTTAAAATAAAATTTAGCACAAAAACAAAACATGCGTATCATAATTTCGTTCTCGATTGGTGATAATTTATAGCAATAAAGTGGAAGGCTACTCAAAAGAATGAGTTTAAATGCCCACATCTTCAAAAGAAACACAAACAAAATGTGCCGATTTCAGTTTACATAACTGGAAATAAGCACCAATTTGTAAGACAGAAGAGTGCGACGGTTATGTCGTCAGTGTTTGAATGGCATTTGTTCAAATGAGTCATATAATTATCGTATTACGTATGTTCATCCTTTTGAAGAAATTTGTTCAAGGACCCATTGGCTTTAGTGGAAACCGAGAAAAAACAAAGTGACATTAACAGCTACTCATAAAGCTATTTCAAGAAAAATGTTTCACCACTTAAGAAGTCCAATTCATTGTTCTCAATACTTAGCGAATTGTACATTCTTTCCTCAAAATCCATTCGATGTTGATATAAATAATTACACTAGGCTTGTTATTGTTGTACTATTGCTCTAAAATAATACCATTAGCGCCATTTTGATAGATTCGCACATTTCCAAATACTGTAAGTAATTTATTTAAAGCGACAAAATGCTTTACGCAAGGCTACAGACCACAGTTACTTTTTGGAAAAGTTTTAGTACATGCATTTAACATGGTGTTGGTCTATCTTTATTTTAACGGCTTCAATTTCTAACATTAAGGTTTATTCCTCTTTTCGACTGAATACTAGGTAACATCCCAAAAGCGCTTGTAAGTACATGTAATTGAATAATTGAAAAGGAGCTCCAAAATATAATTAGAGCTAGAAAAAGATGTTCAATAAATATCAACTGTTTATGCTGAGAGGAATTTCATATGATCCAAAAACAATCAGCACAATTATATGCATTTACAATAAGTAACCAGATCATCGGATAGATTTTGCGTTGAGATGCTGCTACGTTTGTTGAGCTGTAGTTAATATAATGATTGTAATCAGTATACGCATATATTATTCATTCGAGCATAGGCATAGGAAAATAAGCTCATACGTCGACCTTATACTGGTTTTCAAACAGAACTTCAAAGTAAGATTTTGACTACAATTAAACTGCTAACAGGGTTGAAAAATAATGAAAAATAAAGCGCAGTATTAAGTACGATTTTTATTGAAAGTACTAAACTTAAATGTAAAAAGACTTCAGATGGTCTCAAGGTTTATACCTTTGTACAAATGCACCATTCCATTAAAACGTACGAAAAATAGAAATGCTCTTGAGACATCTGCTCCCTAATGCTAGAAATGCATACAAATAGAAACTGTTCTTTCAATATAAATAAGTAATACTCCAGCTGCCCAAGATGTGTCGCTCTCTCAACAATTAACATGCTTAGTCCTTTGTACATGGCAAATGACCAACTGCCAAAACAGCACGGCATACTACGTAAGAACACACAAAAAATGCAAACGTCATTGAATAAAGCTGGGATCAATGCCTTGGAAAGGTAAACGATAAGCATTGTGGTTTTAAACAAGTTTGTGGGTACTGGAAACTCACACTTTGCACAGCGATCTTCAAACAACATATTAGTGTAAATAGAAATTTACCTCGTATGATCGTTAATAAAAATAAAAGGAAACAATGGAGAACGCATGTGTTCAATCGAGTTACGATTCAATTAATCAATGTTCAGAAATAACCAGAGCAACAATTACATTGTAACAACTTTCTGAGACACATTGCAATGTAAAAATGAACAAATATCAGTTACTTCTTGTTTAGGTCAAAGCATCTTTGCGCAAGTGCTAGAAGAAGAGAGACGATATTGTGGTTGTTAAGACCCAACTTGTACCGATTGGTTGTGTATGCATATAGAACAGAAGAATTTCAAAAATAATAAAAATATATAAATATAGCATAAAAATAACTGAATAATGTTATACTAATGTTTTACCAATCAACAGAAAGTAACTATTAGGTAAAATATATGTGTTAACCATATTAAATGTAACGACGCTAAGAGAGTAAAATATTAATTACTACAAATGTAAAGTCATTTTTGGATTAAAAAAGCATTAACAATTAGAAACGTGTATTAACTTCAATGATGAGGAGAGCATATTTACGAAAAGTGCCAGGGATCTATGATCACGTGATACATTGTTGTGGTACTTCAACGGAATAAAATGGTGTCTATAACGACAGAACGGGTATTTGTTTTTTTGTTTTTGCTTTTCAAAAACATTAAATAGTACGAATGTTTCTTGCAGCACATAATCTAAGCAACAATATTACGAATCCATAGGCGCTTAACTTGTCTGTGTACTCACTGTCGTTTTGGAGAATACACTGCAGAGATTGTTCAAGTGAACGGATATTTTGTCAACGATAGCCGTAAAACTAATAAGCCACAAACTATAAAACGACCATATCATGTCTGTTTTAATAAATTTGAGAACACAATAGCGTAAAAACAGAATAATTTAATACCGGTATTTGTGTAGTAAAGGCAATTGGTTTGATTCTCAAACAATTTAAAACCATTTAAGTGCATTTTATGCAGGGCTTAAATAGATTTTGTGGAGCGTAATCGATTGTTCAATACACATGTTTGTTTTTTAATTGTTTTAAAAACTTAATTGTTCGTGATTTCATTGAATATTTTTTGGTTGATATCAGTCATTGATGACCAAAAACGGCTTCGCTTCTACAGTCCTATATTCATTCCATTATCGTTATTTATCATATAGGTATCATATAAAGTTCAGATGCAACTCGTTACGAAAACAGGCTTCCATTGGACAGCAACAGTTTCCAATGATTAGTGAATAGAAATAGGACTGCCAGGTCGTCTAGAGCATTACCAGTGACAGAACACACTTAACACAATCCAGTATGCATATATAACTTTTCAAACCAAGTTGTCTCAGACAGTTTCAAATAAAAAATAGATGTGTCCATAGGACACGAATACCGCGCTGATGAACGCTTATCACAAAATTGGGTAATACTTTCCAAGTAACGCTACAGACAGAATCCAAGTATTAAAACTTACAAAGGACAATTACACAGTGTGCAATGTAGTGTTATTGTTCTGTTATACAGCACTTTTTGTTCAATGATTTCCTTCAGCCTATGGAGTAACAAGTTAATATC
Organism: Dreissena polymorpha; assembly: GCF_020536995.1. Taxonomy (NCBI): domain Eukaryota; kingdom Metazoa; phylum Mollusca; class Bivalvia; order Myida; family Dreissenidae; genus Dreissena; species Dreissena polymorpha. The sequence goes on from NC_068359.1 coordinate 83,611,596, forward strand.
ACTTAAAACTTCAAGTTATGCTACAGACAAAAGGCAAGCAAAGCAATAAAACTTGGTTCCTTTGCACTGCACTTCTTCTCAAGGATATTTTTTGCATATGAAGTTTCAAGTCTATATCACTTATAGTTTTCAAGCAATGTTCATGACAAAAAAGAATAACATTTACAAAGGGCAATTACTAAAAATATGCAAGAAATGGCAATGGTTATTTTGCACTGCTATCCTCCTCAATGATATATTTAAGCCTATGAAGCTTCTATTCAATATCACTTTTATCCTTCACCGCGGACGGACGGACAGAAGTGACTCTTATAACCCTTCACCCATTCTAATTTTCAAGTCTATATCACGAACAGTTTTCAATTAATCATGAAAACCCAAGTATACAATTAAAAATGGCAATAACTAGAAAAGATTAATTGTTCTTTTGCACTGCACCTCTCAATTATGTCTTTCAGCATATGAAGTTTTAATTCAATATCACTATAAGCTTTCACCACGAACGAACAAACGGGCAGACGGACGGACGGACACAAAGGGGTGAATCTTAATGCCATTCACCTATTCCAAGTTCCAGGTCTATATCACGTTTAGCTTTAAAGGCGATATTATTATAGCGACATTTGAACACAGTCGCTTCGTTTGTCACCCAAAATGTCGTGTTTCGATTCGTGTGTCGTGTGTCGCGGTGTAAAATTAGACCGCGACACACGACATTCGAATAAAAAGGGCGACATTTGAATAATAAAATGTCGCGTGTCGCTTCGTGTGTCGCCCAAAATATCGTGTGTCGCTTCGTGTTTCGTCCTTTGACAATAACGACCCACGAAGCGACGCACTATATTTTGGGCGACACAGGAAGCGACGCGCGACATTTACCACGATATATCGCCTTTTGGGCTACCTACAAAAGGGCGACATTTGAATAATAAAATGTCGTGTTTCGATTAGTGTGTCGCGCAGATTGTCATTTGTATGGTGATGTAGGGACCTATACAAACTGCTTGACATATTGAATATTTCTGCTGAAAAACAATTCATGTTCTTGTTTTATTTGTCTAGCAAATAAAAGTAGTGTATGGTAAAGCTCGTAAGTGGTGTGCCTTTAAAACTTTAGGTCTTACTCTTTAACGAATTATGTTATTTTCTCTTGAGAAAACACTTAAGGAAAAACATTACAATAGAGCTATATCCATTCACATATAAATATACAACTGATATGGATCGATTTATTAGTTCTTGTACTACGAATTGACTGAGGATGTTAGGTTTTTGGTATTTGTCTGTGTGATTTTAAATATGTTTAAATAGTAAACTATATATATATATATATATATGATAGAGTTAATGCTAAGTTAGCTTCATTTACAAACTTCCATTAAAACTGTATGCCCGGACATGCGCACAGTATATGCAATGACATATTTACATGTACGTCACCGAAGCTGTTTACATGTATATACAGCATTATCGTGTTACATAGAATTCTAACAAATGAAACACGATTGCGATTAGTTCATCTAAAGAAAAATGATTATTCGTGGTATTTGTATAAACTATAACAAACATTTGAGGAGAAAAAGAGTGGTATGTAATATTTAAAAAAAAGAAATTTTTGATTCACTCTCGTTTAAAATATGCGAGCCAGCTTTTGTTTGTACCTACCGCGCGTGCTCAAATATCGGAAATACCCAGACCGGATATTTCCGAAAAACAACTATTACAACCGTTTGCCGTTGTAGTCATTCACAACACAGAGGTATTACTCGCTGACCCGCACGTGCATGCGTAATTGAAACAGTTATACCGGTCAGTGATGCAGAATTAAAACAAATACGGTGAGAAGCGCAAACTGGCAAAATACTTTAAGGCCGTAAAAAGTCATTTTAGATTTAAAATGAACGAATTATCATTTAAAAATGGTAGTATCTTCAAAGTGCGTTTGCTAGTCACCCGACAAGCTGATCAGGGAGGTAAAAGACACCCCTTTGGCTGCAAGAAAAAAAGAACTCTGCGCTCTACATAGTATGTTTTGGCAAAAATGTCAGACTAAATAACAAAATATGCACTTGCATGTCCAATGTGCGATAAATACCGACCGAATGCGAAAGAACATCTACTACCGCATGCAATTCCTTAACGTCCATGGCGAAATGTGCCATTTAATTTGTTTGCATTGAACAACAAGTTGTCGTTGCTTGCAGTCGCCATTTATAGATCAATTCGTAAGAGTGCACTTCAAGCATAAGTGTTATTCACAAACTCAACGTACACTTAAGGTAACGCATCCGTAATGATTTCCCGCGATTTCTTCAAAGATCGAAGAGTCTTATCGCCTGTTTACTTATGGATATCTAATTTCAACAGGTTGTGTGACGTTCGTGGCCGAGAGGTTAAGGCGATAGATAAGAAATAATTTGGGATCTTCCCGCGCAGGGTCGAATCCTGCCGACAACGCATACTTTTGCGACGCGTTTTATTTCTTTTCTAACGTAATTTGATTTAATATAGCATAAAAGCTATGTTTATTGTTCAATATGTCACAATTGTTATCATTTGTTTAATGTAATTTTTAAAATTACATAACGTTATGGCTAAATTGGGTGATTAACAGCTGAAAATACGAATCATGCATGTTGCATTTTTATTTTTATTTCAAAAAGTAAACTGTAAATCTGTATATTTCTTGGTATATTTGCTGTATATACTGTATCTATAAAAACTCACTTCAAAATATTACATAAATGACACTATTTTGAATTTTATGACACTTTGTTTTTAACCAACTCAATTTCTACTTTGATGAAACCACTTACATTTCATGGCGCTCTGCCATAGATAACATGTTATAAAAAATGTTTGTAAAAGAATATAAAGAAGTGAACCTTCAGCTGCTGGAGCAGTATTGCATTCTCATTATATACAATTAGTTGGTCCTTTATTTAAGGCAAGTGACCAATTGCCTTAACAGTACAAATCAGCACAATACAAAACAACATAAACACATATAAGAATAAAGCTGGGGTCACCGCCTTGGAACGGTCAATGCAAAGCATTGGGGGTTTAAACCGGTTTTAGAGCGCTCAACCTAACACTTGGCCCAGCAATATTCATGATACTTATAAGTGTAAATAAAATTAAACATCATAGCATTGTAGCTCAAATTAAATAATAATAAAAGGGAATTAAAACACATTTAATTTAATTACCATTTTATTACTCAATGGTAGGAAAGAGACCAGAGCAACAGAGTTACAATTTTTTGAGGAACGATGAAATGAAACTACGAACTAGTGTCAACTACGTCCCTTCTTTTTAAAAAAAGATTTAAGAATATAGCATCATAAAGTTAATATTTCAGATCATCATCGCGCAAATACAGGAATAAGCAGCAATAATGGGTGTCAAAGATCCATATTACATAGCTTGGTTGTTTATGTGACTTCAAAAAAATTAAAAATAAATCAAACACGAAACACCAGAGAGAAAATATTAATACAATTTAACGCTTTAAACCCGATGACCTATGCATGTAGACTTAAACAGTGAAAGTATGTCGTATGAAGCAATATAGAAGCAATGAAGTAAAAAAATTCAATGTAGCCAAGAACAGTGAAAGAGTATCGTATGACGCAATTGAGAAGCGATGACACGATGATGTGAAAAAAATCTAGGGGCAGTACTGTAAAATAAAAAATAAAAATATTAAAGGGGCGGTACTGTACAATCGCAATACCAATAAAACCAGCTTAGGTGATTGAATATTTAAGAATCAAACATATAAAATGGTAATTCCATTAATAATTCCAAAATTTTAAGAGAAGAAATATATAATGAATCAAAACCCAACAAGCATGTGTTTAAAAGTACGTTCACATCACATCCGTTTGATAAAAATGAGTTAATTAAATTGAAAAGTTTAATATAAACATTTTCTTAAAGATATTTTAATTTGCGAACATCAAAACATCTCCATAAAATGATGGGTGGGAAATTCAATTAGTTAGATGCCATTTTAAAGAAACATTATAGTTTGATATTAAATCATCATACGTTGAGTAAATTTTAGCGAATTTACCTCGTAGGTTACTCCGTAGAATACTTATTTTATCTTGTTTAAACTTTAAACACCTTTACTGCATCTTTGCACGCCTACTGCATACCCATATTTGGAAATCTAGATGAATTATGGAACGTTCATATACCCCAGCGGTTCAAATAAACAGGACAAAAGCCGAGCGTGGGGTGGTTTTGAAAAAAATCAGTATATTTTTTAAAGCATGCAAAGCCTACCTACACATTTGCATGTAGTTCAGTGAAATGATGCTGATTAAGAAAATTATACATTATATTATATATGGAAAGGTTCCCAATACGCGTGCGCTACCTTAAGCAGAGTAGATTCTCCTAAACCTTTTACATCTGATAAAGGTCCAAAGTTCTCATTTAGAGAGTTTGTCTGATTTTGCAAAACAGTGAAATACTTGTCTTGGCTGGGCTGGTCAAGGCACGGCAGTTAGATAAGAACAAAGCATATCACGGCATGCTGGGCGAGATTAGCAGGTAAGGGAAAGCTTGGGACAGACAACGACATGGAAGGTCACGCAAGGGAAGGGAAAAAATATGTTGGACAGGCTTTGTCGGAACAGACAGGACAGGGCCTGGGATACCTTAATATTCGAATTCCCAATACCTAGCTTGGTATTATTACTTGGATCGATATTCATTTAAGTTCGAATACCCAATACAATGGAAGAAACTTCCCGTTCGGGAAACTAGGGGAATCCCAATATTGGTTTCCTGATCGGGAAACTCATAGACAAAATTTGCATTTTTATTCCCGATCGGAAAATAAAACAGCAATTTTATGGTGGGTTCAGAAAATGGGCTAAGGGAAACTTTAAGATACAAAAAATCTGTTTTTAACAACGCCTTTCTGTAGAGGAAATACATGTGTAATTTTTTACCGTGAACATTTTGTTTAAGTCCATGGTTTTCTTTCAATAAAGTTGCGAACTTTGTATGATCTACGTAAAAATGTTAATGTCAGTGGTTTCCCGAATTAGAAACCAAATTTCCTGATCGGGAAACTATCAGAATTGACTGAATTGCTGTTCATGCTTGTGGACTTTATCTAGCACTGACAATTGCTCTTTTCTACGAAAGCCTATAAAAACCACTTAAACTTTAAATAAAAGAGTGCAAACATGTATTAACGCAAAAAAGGCGTTTCTATGCAAATAAACACGTAATATCGAAAACAAACGCATTATAACGTTAATAAACGTGTAATAACGCGAAATAAAGGCATACTAGTTCGAAATAAATGCGTACAAAATCTACAAAAGGCGTAATAACGCAAACTTAAAGGCGTACACACGCTAAAAATGTCGTAATAACGCAAAACTTACAGGCGTACATACGCTAAAAAGGGCGTAATAAGGTAAAGAAAAAGGCGTACAAACGCTTAAAAAAGGCATAGCGTCAACCTAAAAGGCGTACAAACGCTAAAAAGGCATAATAACGCAAACTAAAAGCGTACAAACGCTTAAAAGGGCGTAATAACGCCAAACTGAAAGGCGTACAAATGCTAAAAAGGCGTAATAACGCAAACTAAAAGCGTATAAACGCTCAAAAAGGCGTAATAACGCCAATATCAAAGGCGTTCAAACGCTTTAAAAAGGCGTAATAACGCCTTGTGCACTATATAAAGTGATGGCTTCTTTGAAGACGTTAATTCAAATCAAAGCGTTATGAGTACATTTGAGTTTATTGAATTTGTAAAGACAATTTCAGTCTTTCTGGAAATCGTCCCTGAAAGTCAGCATAGGCAACCGACATTTGTACAGATTCAACTTATTGTCATCCCCTATGAATGGATTGGTTTTATACGGAATACTCGATAGTGCGACGATGCTGTTATTGTAACCATCCACACCGGAAGGCGACAGTACGATGGCGATAACACGTCATAATGATGTTGATAACGCGACAGTTCGATTATGAAAACGCAATATCACGAAATTTCGCGTTTTCGTTATCAAGGTACTTTCATCGTGATTGCGCGTTTGCATCGTACTAATATCGAGTATTGCGTTTAAGATCAACCCGTTCATAGGCAATATCCATATCAGGATTGCGTACATTTGCCCGTTTGCAATTAGTAAGACAGCTTGATTTCAATTTTCAATCTTAAGCATCATGGCTAGATTGTTTTCATTTATAAACCGAAATGAAATATACAAGTTTATTTGTATGTGATGAATGCAAATTACAACTGAAAAAAACGAAAATTACATCTTTGTCATCAATTTAATTATTTAGAAACGTACAGTTTAAACATAAATTTGTGAAATCAAGATATACGCAAAATATCTTTTTTCAAATGTATTTCTTGTTCAACATAACCAGAGATGACACATTTTCAGTTAAAATACAGTTTTAACTTGTGTCACTCGTAGTACGATACGTAATGCTGCTTGAGCGATGAAACTGTATAAACATATATTAACCAGCATGTGCACTTGCGCATCCGGATATTTTGGATCATGTTTACGTATGCACAGTTATGGCCCATATTTAGCAAAAAAGGACTGTAAAACTGTGTAACACGTAAATCTATAGTAGTTTTGCTAGATGATTGATACTTAACAAACACATTTTCAGCATGTAAATGTAGGCACTTTAGTATCTTGATGCATTTAACATGTAAACATATTTAAGGACCCTTTTTGCAAAACGACAACAACAACCCAATAGCATTAAAGTCTTTTTTCGCGTATAAAACAAAAACTGTGTAACTGCTAGCTCGATTATGCGTGTCTTATATTAATATTAATCACCACGTGTTTTCCGAATTCAATTAGTGTTCAATGCTCCTGCTGCATAAATTGTCGCAAGTCATCTACGTTAAACGCGATGTAAAAGAGCTACGCCCAATTAAAGAAACACTATTTATATGTCTAAATCACTCATCCAGGAACATAGCTATTATATGACATATATTTATTCATTGCAAAGGTATCATAATTATTGTTAAAAACATTTGAATGTATTAACAGTGGGCAAAAAAGAAAGATACGTCACAGAAAATAAAGTGTTTTTACACGTCAAAATATTTAGTCACACATATCGTTGTAGACGATTTAATCCTAATAGAATTAGCTGTCGTAAACATACACTTGGAAACTCTTCTAACGCAACACTTTGCAAACATGAATATCTCAGTCATTAGTAAAAAATATGATTTAAACGTGTACATGTGATCATTTGACTTCATTTAACGTACTGTCGCCTTGCTATGTGGATGGTTCCACTAACAGCATCGTCGTACGTTTAAGCAATAGGCATAAAATCAACCCATTCATAGGGGTTTGTACTACCAGGATTCCGTACACATGTCTGTTGCCTATTCTGGCTTATAGAGACGATTTCTAGACAGACATAACTTGTCTTTACCAAAACAATAAATTCAACTGTATCCATAACGTTTTGGTTTGATTTAATGTCTTCAAAGATGCCATCACTTTATATTGTACAAAAGGCTTTATTACAACTTTTTAAAGCGTTTGTACGCTTTTGAAATTGGCGTTATAACGCCTTTTTAAGCGTTTGTACGCCTTGAAGTTTGCGTTATTACGCCTTTTTTATCATTTGTTCGCCTTTTAGTTTGGCGTTATAGCACCAGTTTTAGCGTTCTAGCGTTATGACGCCTTTTAAGCGTTTGTACGCCTTTCAGTTTGGCGTTATTACGCCTTTTTGCGTTATTACGCGTTTATTAGCATTATATTGCATTTCTTTGCGTTATTACGTGCTTGTTATCGTAGTTACGCCTTTATTTGCGTTAATACGTGTTTGTTATCGTAGTTACGCATTTATTTGCGTTAATACGACTTCGAACTATTTTTATGTCCCCGACCACTATATTGGGGGACATATTGTTTTTGCTCTGTCTGTTGGTTTGTTGCTTTTTTGTTTGTGTGTGTGTTTGTTTGTTTGCGTCAAACTTTAACATTTGCCATAACTTTTGCAATATTGAAGATATTTACGCAACTTCATATATGGCATGCATGTGTATCTCATGGAGCTGCACATTTTCAGTGCTGAAAGGTCAAGGTCAATGTCATCCTTCAAGGTCAAAGGTCATATATATGGGTCAAAATCGCTCATTTAATGTACACTTTTGCAATATTGAAGATAGCAACTTGATATTTGGCATGCATGTGTATCTCATGGAGCTGCACATTTTGAGAAGTGAAAGGTCAAGGTCAAGGTCATCCTTCAAGGTCAAATACTAAATATATGGGGACATAGTGTTTCACAAACATATCGTGTTTTTTTAAATAATTTTTAGTGGTACTAATGGACTTTCGTTCTTTTCTGATGTTAGTTGTTTGGACAATTTTCTGAGTAGGCTAAATTTTCCAGTATGTATGCATAGAGCTGGTGTCACATTGTTAAGGAAATTGGCCGCCTTCAACTTTTGATGCCATGTTTGTGTTTATGTCTAGAAATTATGCAAGTATACATTGACTGGATACATATGTACTTTTTCCTGATTAGGAAACTATTTTTCCCAATCAGGAAACCACTGAAACTGTCAATTCCGATAGTTTCCCGATAGGGAAATTTGGTTTTCTAATTCCGGAAACCACTGATTTTACCATGTTTACGTAGATTATACAAATTTTGGAACTATATTGAAAGAAAACCAGGGCCTTAAAAACAATTTGCACGGTAAAAAATTAGATATGTAAGTCCTCTACAGAAAGAAAGTGTTGATTTTTTGTATATTAAAGTTTACCCCAAGCCCATTTTCTGAACCCACAATAAAATTGCTTTTTTATGTCCCGATCGAGAATAAAAATGCAAAGTTTGTCCATGAGTTTCCCGATCAGGAAACCAATATGGGGATTCCCCTAATTTCCCCGAACAGGAAGTTTCTTCCACTTCAATACCCAGCTGGGTATACGACCTTGGCTCAATATTTGCAATAGTTTGAATACCCAATACCCAGCATGGTATCCGAACTTAGCTTGATATTTGCTCAAGTTCGAATGTCCGATAGCAAGCTATGTATTCGTCTATGGCCTGATATGTGCTTAAGTTCAAATGTCCAATTTACAGATGATTATTCGACCTTGGCATGATATTCGTTCAAGTTCGAATTTGGCTCGGTATTCGCTAAAATTCAAATACCCAATATGCAATCGTGTATTCAATGTTCGCTATATATTTGATTAATATAAGTTCTGGATTCAGAATAACCAGACCCGATAAAATGAAACCAGATCAAGTATAAAGTACATATCTTGCTTTATCAAAAAGCTTTAGAGATAGTTAAATTGAGTTTATCATTCAGATTATCGTCAGAAGCAGGAATAAGGTTGTAAGAGGAGGGAATTATGTACAAAGCTTGGTTGTCTATGTCCATCTATAGCCCCACACAAAAGTAAAAGTTAATTTGTTTAAATTGGATAAAAATCAAAAAGCCAATTACAATTAAAATATTATAGCTAAAAACAAGATTCATAATGCGAAAAGAAATTTAATCAGAAATAATCAAACGATATGATCTACATACGTCAGTAAGAGTAAACATTATTCGACTTTGACGTAATACGACACCGCGCTCCTCTTGACATCTGATGCCTTCTAATTTGTAAACGATGTGCTCTCTAAAGCAATCTCTTGCACGATGGTAACATAACATTAACCTCTGTGTTCGGCTCGGAAAGAAGTCCGTACCAAATAATGGGATTTTAAGTCACATGATCAAAACATTCAAAGTGACACATCAATTAAAATGCGCATTTTAGAATAACTACTTTAAGTGCTGTATTTCAAGAATTTAAATGGACTTAAACGTGTCACGTATTATTTAATATAGGGTGTACACAACAATGCATAAACAGTTGAATCTGTGTTAAGCGACCACATATGGGAGGCAGCAGAACTGACCACTTACAGCAGGTGGCTTCTTAATAGAGGTGCATTTGCACTATAAAAGGTCATTTCGGATATTAAAATAATGCCTGCTTATGAAAGGTTTTTGCTTAATAGAGGTGACCGCTAACACAGGTTGGACTTAATGAACTGTAATTAAGTTGCCCACGCTAATTGCTTTTGATCGTTACCAGATGAGAATATGAGTTCCTCGCTTAGTATCTCGCTTATGACGTAGTAGAAAATAGTCGTATAATGAACATCATATGTCAACATCAATTTTACCGGCGAGAGCGCAATTAAGTAAGTAGCCAGTTCCCGATTTTGCTAGTTTGTCCTGTCTTAGGTAAGATATGTAGCCAGTATTTAGATCTATATAAAGTTGACAGGCGAACTATCGCTTAATGTGGTTTCTACCAGTAAATTCGGTATATATATATATAGAGAGAGATGGCTTAATTCTGTTAAATGGTTAGTCAGACATACCTGAGAGGAGAGGATTAATTTAAGTACAAGTCACAGGACAAGTCAAACCTCGACCAGACACTGATAAGCTGTCCACTGCTGCTCTCTCATCTGCCATAACCATTTTGAAGCTGATTGTGCTTGCCTGCAGACATCTGCTATTGCCCGTCTCCTTGCTAAGTACTCTGTAGGCCTTCACGACTGAATGCCCTGCGAAGCCCCGACTGTCAACCTCCACTGGGAGGTTTCAATTATCTCATCCTTGTCGTTGGCAAGCATCAAGTAGTGGCTGGTAGTTGACCTTCTTTCTCTCGTGTTCTTCCTCCATTCGCTCTTCCTATGGCACTGTCAGTTCTAGATGATATGCTATGATGTGTATTTTCTGGAAACATCCTGGACATTTATTCAAAACTAGAGGGCCTGAAAGACCCAAAGTCGCTCAGCTGAGATACAAAGGAACTGACCTTCTCAATGCAGCCCCAGTTATCATTAGAACAAATCTTCTGACCAGGTTTCATGCAGAGTAAACTATAAACGTAACTTTTAGAGTGCTAACAAGGTTTTACAATAGCATATTAGGATACATTCCCCGATCCCTGGCGGCTATGTTTTTCAACAGACAGGAACTATGATTTAACTGATTCAAGATAGCATTACAGCAACATTTCTGACCAAGTATTATGAAGATTTGACAATAAATGTGACTTTACGAGTGTTAACAAGTTTTTACTATAGCCATAAAGGAAAAATGCTCAGCCCCCCATCTCCTGGCGGTCATGTTTTTCAACCAACCGGAACTATTTTCAAACTCGTCCAAGATATCATTGGGACAAATCTTGTGACAAAGTTTCATTAAGGTCGTACAATGAATGTGGCCTCTAGAGTGTTAACAACGTTTAACTAAAGTAGTATAAAGCCATAGAAAAAAGTGCCCGCCCCATTGAGGCCATATTTTTCAAGAAACCGGAACCATTTTCGAACTCATCCAAGAAAGCATTAGAACAAATGTTCTGACCAAGTTTCATAACGATTGGACAATAAATGTAATTTTTAGAGTGTTAACACGTTTTTACTATAGCCATATACGGAAAAAGCCCGCCCCCTGGTGGCCATGTTTTTCAACCAATTCGTCCAAGATATTATTGAGACAGATCTTCTGAGTAAGATTCATGAAAATGGGACAATATATGTGGCATCTAGAGTGTAAACAAGGTTTTACTATAGCCATATGTAGCCATATAAGGCAAAAGGCCTCGACTCTGGTTGCAATATTTTTCAACAGACCAGAATCATTTTGGAACTCAGTAAAGATGTCATTGAGACGTATGTTCTGCCAAGTTTGATGAAGATCGGACCATACATTTGGCTCTTTGGTGTAAAAATGGTTTAAATAAAGCCATATTAGGAAAAATGCCCCGCCATATGGTTGCAACTTGA
>NC_068359.1:83623542-83685831 GCF_020536995.1 Dreissena polymorpha
ATGTATTGTGAAACTTGAATCTACTCAATATTACGATGAAGAGTATTCAGAGGACCAGTTCTATGATGACGATGGACAGTCTTTTTGATGAAATTGATCAAGAAAGTGTAAGTCCCAATCCGGTTTTTCGGAACATAATGGAACGTTTAGTAATTCTGACCCTGTTGATAAAAAGGTCAATGATGATCTAGCAAAATTTGTGAATAGTTCTTTCAGGACGAACTTTCTGATGACAAATGAATGAACGTTTGAAACAGGTGCATAGGCCTGAAAACTGTGATGCTCTTGTTAAAACTCGTGTTAATCAAGGGATATGGCGTCTGCTGCGATCTCAGGTTCAATATGATGATAATAAAATGCAAAGTGTTCAAGAACTTTTGGTGAAAGCAGCATCTAACATTACCAAATCTGTTGACATATTAGCCAATTCCACAGAAACCCATCAGTTGCATGTAGTAAGGCCATTGATCTTTCAACCAATGCTATAGCCCTTTTAGGCCAGACCTACAGAAACATTAACATAAGAAGAAAAGAGCTTCACAAAAGCAGTTTGGACCCCAAATACCATAATCTTGCCTCTCCATCATTGCCATGTACAGTTTTTTTGTATGGTAATGACAATGACGTAAATAGAAACGTTCGTGAGATAAACGATCTCAACAAAATTGACCGCATTGGGCAGCAGTTTGGCAGAGGACGTGACTTCCGTCGTCCCCATCCATACAGATCAGGGTTTAGAGGTCGAGGCCGATTTCGTGGTCGAGGCCGTGGTGATGCTGGCTTTTCAAAAAACGGCCGAGCATTGGCACCGAGGAAATAGACAAGGTTAGTACCTTTGAAGCTGGTAGATTGAAATATTTTGTTGAAAATTGGAGAAAAATAACTAGTGATGAATCCATTTTGGATATGATGGAGCATTTTCACATCAAGTTCATTGATAATGTAACACCAGTTAAGACATTTTGTCAAGCAAACAGATTTTCTTCGAATGAAAGTGATCAAATTGATCATGAAATACAAGAGCTATTATCAATGAAAGTTATTACCCAAGTTGAACATGACCCTAACGAGTTCATTTCTCCAATTTTCACTGTTCCGAAAAAGGATGGTTCATGTACTGATATTGAATTAAAAGATTTAAATCAATTTATCGAGTACCACCATTTTAAAATGGATACCCTTGAATCTGTTCTCAAACTAGTCACTCCTGGCTGTTATTTTGCATCAGTAGATTTAAGGCATGCATATTATTCAGTGCCTATTGCACCGGAACATAAAGTAAAATTGCGCTTCATCATCGTTAAGAGCAAAATCTACCAGTTTGAATGCCTTCCAAATGGTATTTCATCGGCGCCAATAAGCTTTACTCGCCTGCGTAAGCCTGTTTTTGCATCTTTGCGCATGCTTGGTATCACAATTTCTGGGTTCATAGATGACTCGATAATTTTAGCACACACAATGCAAGATTGTGAAAGAAATGTTAAAGATACTGTCAGGTTGATAACTGATGTAGGTTTCATTACACATGAACAGAAATCTGTTTTGGTCCCTACACAGCAAATAATATTTCTTGGGAATCTAATTGATTCTGTAAGCATGACAGTAACATTACCCAAAGAAAAAATTGCAAACATTGTCCAAGCATGTTCAGAATTGCAAAACATGACTTTCGCAAAAATTCGACAAGTTGCTAGGGTTTGGGTCTCATGGTCTCAACGTTTTTTGCTGTTGAGTTTGCTCCTCTTCATTATAGAGTAATTGAGAGACAAAAAATCTTAGCTTTACAAAACATGAAGGGTGATTTTGATTCGTGAATGAATGTCTCTCAGGGCATAAAAAATGAGCTCCAATGGTGGATCGATAAGCAAATCCAAGTTTAGTAATCACTTGTGATGCTTCAAATGATGGTTGGGGAGCTGTTTGTGAGAAATATGAAATAGGAGGTAGATGGAGAGACCTTGAGTACCAAAATCACACCAACTACCTGGAATTGTTAGCTGTTTTTCATGCACTAAGGTCATTTTGCAAATCCATCGAAAATTGTCATGTACAAGTAAGATCAGACAATACATGTGCAGTGGCATATCTCAATAATATGGGGGGGGGGGGTAGAATAGAACATTTGAATGCCTTGGCAAATGATATTTGGTCATGGTGTTGTCAGAAAAATATCTGGTTATCTGCCACCCATATTCCTGGTGTTGATAATTCTGCAGATAAGTTTTCTAGAGAATTTCAAGATAATACAGAGTGGATGTTAAATACGATGTTATTTAATGAGATAATCGAATGCTTTGGAATGCCTGAAATTGACTTATTTGCCTCCAGGCTCAACAAGCAACTTGACAGATTTGTCTCCTGGAAACCTGATCCCGATGCAGCTTGTGTGGATGCATTTGCATTAAACTGGTCAAATATGCTGATATATGCATTTCCACCTTTCAGTTTGCTGGGACGCCTAGTACAGAAAGTACGGGCGGATGCTGCGGAGATGGTCCTGGTGGCACCTCTTTGGGTGACGCAGAATTAGTTTACTCCAATCCTCGAGATGTTGATACAGGATCCTCTCATCTTGAAGGTGAAGAAACATACTTTGAATGTTCCAGGAACCAACAAGGTACATCCTCTGGTGAACAAGTTGCATTTGATGGTATGTCGTATATCAGGAATTCCTTCAAAAGCCGAGCTTTATCGGAAGAATCTGTCGAAATTCTCATGGCTTCTTGGAGAAAATCCACTAAGAAGCAATATCAGTGTTACATCAAGAAATGGGTTCTCTTCTGTTGCGAAAGGAAAAGTGATATTTTTCAAACAACTATTGAATCAGTAATAGAATTTCTTACTTATTTATACAAACAAAAATATAGCTATGAAACATTGAACACTGCTCGTAGTGCATTGTCAAATTTGTGTAAGTTAATAGATGGACATTCTGTTGGTTCACATCCATTAGTTGTCAGATATATGACAGGAGTTTTCAATTTACGGCCAAGACGTGTTAAATATACAGAGACCTGGGATGTGGCCATTCTTCTGCGTTATTTGAAGACGTTGACACCAGTTTCATCTTTGACTTTGAAGATGTTATGTTGTAAATTAGTAACTCTTATTGTGCTCACTCAAGCAAGTCGTTCACAGTCAGTTAGTCTATTAACTTTGGACGGAATGAACCAAGAAGATTCATTCTTTGTTGTATACTATAGTGGGTTATTGAAGCAATGTCGTAAGGGTAAAGGAAACCCTTTTGCTATGCTAAAGAAATACAATTTAGATAATGCTATATGTGTGTACACTACACTTGAAGAATATATTTCACGTACAAGGACATTACTCGGAGTAAATATGAATTTTTTTATCAGTTATATTAAGCCTTATAACTCTGTTGGACCTACTACTATTGCTAGATGGGTCAAATTCATGATGAGTAAAGCTGGGATTGATGTAAATAAGTTTAAAACGCATAGTGCTCGTTGTGCTACAACTTCGAAAGCTAAGCAGATTGGTTTACCATTTGCGGAGATTCTAAAAGTTGCTGGGTGGTCAAGTGAGAGAACATTTGCCCAGTATTATGAGAAGCCAATAGAGAACTGTGAAGATTTTCAATCTGCTGTGCTGCAATAGATACACATTATTATAAGGTAATATTTAAAGGTTTTCTTTAAATATTGGCCCATATTTATATCGTAGCTCAAAAAAGTCATGTCCTTCAGTGTTGAAGTCTCATTTGAGCACGGAAGTTGTATGACGTAATATAATTCCCCCAAACAAACTAGACTTACTTTAAGTTGACGTTTGGTTGGAATTCTGTGTAGTCATATGACAACTGGAGGGATCAAATGCCCTCCCTCACCACCCTTTATTTTATTTGGTGAGAGCTAAAAAAATTTCATCTGTATTCATTTGATATGGACATAACTTTTTTGAAATCGTGTTGAAGACTGACAATATATCGATCTGCTTGTGCACATCTCATTTGATCCCTCCAGTTGTCATATGACTACACAGAATTCCAACCAAACGTCAACTTAAGGTAAGTCTAGTATGTTTGGGGGAATTATATACATCTTTTGACGATTTAAAAAACCTGAAAATTATAAAGCGTTGCAACGCGAAACGTTTGAATAATTTGGAGAGTAAATATACATAGCGTATCTACCTAACGCCCCAGTTATCGCTTTATTACAGGCTTATTCAATAAAAAAATATGCAAGTTTTGAAAACACACTTTCTGCATAACTGTATAACGTTCTTTAGTAATAACATAGGATTTTGTGGATATTGCACTTAATATTTCGCTACCATATAAGGGTATCTGTTTACAAGTATGATATATATGGTGAAGTATTGTATTTACATAATTTTTTGGTGGAGATAACCAAAACCTAGTCTGAAACTAGCCTTTAAAACTCAATTATACATATGATCTTGACATTTAGAGTACGTTCCCGATAAAAATAGCACATTTTTAAGATTATTTTATGTTGAAATACATTTTAATGTAAGTTTTTTATGTTAGTATTTTTTAATTAAAAGAGAATCTGATGTTATCAACGCAGCTCTGTAGACCATTTGAACTAGTAGACAATAACAACACATAATCTGCATACAGCAACCAGCTTAAACTAACACCATTTAAATATACGAAATCCTCAAAACTCAATACTAATAGTGAATCATTCATACATCTTTTTAAAGTTAAGACTCACGTTAAACCCCCGATGCTTGAACATTCGTGTAGTAAATGTTGATGGGAACTGTTCCGTTATCACATTTACTCATGCAATGTCTTTTTAATTTTGGTCGAATCCTTCACCTCTGTTTTATTATTAACAAATATGAAATTTTTAGACTTTTTGATGAAAGTTTCCAATCAATTGGAAT
This sequence comes from Dreissena polymorpha, assembly GCF_020536995.1. NCBI lineage: Eukaryota > Metazoa > Mollusca > Bivalvia > Myida > Dreissenidae > Dreissena > Dreissena polymorpha. The sequence goes on from NC_068359.1 coordinate 83,628,424, forward strand.
CAAATAGTTTATGTGTGATAATTTTTTTGCAAAACATTTATTGCAAAACGGGTAATTCGACAAGTGTCAAATTGCAATAATACACTCCAAAAGCTTTTTCAAATGCAATTATTGAAAAGCGGGTTTATTCCAAAGCGATTTACTATAAAAGTTTCAAATTGCAATTAGACACTCCAACCCGTTTTGCAATAACATTATTGGTAAACAGTTTATTGCAAAACGGGTTTTAACAGGACATCCTTTCTAATGGATGAATTACTATCAGCAGTCCACAACAGACCTGACTGGAGGAGGATATCTGTTTCGTCGTCCCTCTTTTTCACCCAAAGTGATAATAGTTTTACAACATTCTGCTTTTTTATATTTATAGCTTATTTGTGAACACTGATCATTCTCATCCGAATGGGGTTTATAATGTTAAGGTGATTTTGAAGACATAACGATATAAATCCAGCGTCGTAGCCGCGCTGAGGCACACCGAGGCAGTTGCTTCGGCTAAAATTTGCAGAGCCATGTTGATTACAAAGAAAAAATGCAAAATTAATGTCAAAGAATAAAATCTATATAAGAAATTGTGGCAATTTAATAAATTTTAGGTACTCATATTACTCACAAACATATAATATCATTGAGTACAATGGGTTCTTGTTGAGGCAGATATTATTATTTCAATGTCAGCGTCGTAGCCACGCTGCAAATCAAATACCGATAGGTAAAAGTACGCTAATTCTGATACGGTTAAGTGTACAATTTTCGCAAAGAAAAAGAATCGTGATTAATACTTAACAATATGTTTCCAAATAATATTAATAGCTTACTGATTAAATGATGGTCATTTGTACGGTGATGCACATGGTTGAATGATCGATATTCTACGGAAATCTTGAAAATAATTATACATTTTTTGATGTTAATATAGCTGTACACAAATGTATGTTAATAAATAGATATCCAAATAGATATAACCGCTTTCAACACGTATTTATAAACTTTTACGACGTGCGTGATGATAGCCTTTTTAGCAAGTTTAGTACATAGGTTGAATCATGAATCCTATTTGGTCCTTTTAGCACCCTTTTAGCCTAATTAGTATATTTAACAAGCTCAGTACAAAGGTTGGAAAATACATGATAATTAGCATATTAAGCTTATTTAGCAGCCTATTCAGCCTATTAAGGAGGATTGGTACATTTTTTGAAAAAAAAATCCTAAAAGCATATGTACCAGTAGTTTTCGCCTATTAAGCGACGTAAGCAAGTTTAGTACAGGTCTGTTTTAAAATACATCTTATTTAGCATATCAAGCTTATATTGCAGCTTTTCAACAAGTGTATTAAATAGGTTGAAACAAACATCCTATTTAGGCTATTTAAAAACCCATTCAGCCTATGCAGTCTATTTTGCTTTTTAGCAATCTTATTGAATAGGTTGAACCATTCATCCTATTATTAAGTGTAAGCCTATTTAGCAAGCCATTTGCATTATTTACACAACCAGTTTGTATGAACTGTTATGTGCCCCTTTCGAACAAACAAGGGTTATCCCAAGGAAGTGACATAGCGCACGCTGATCTTCTTCGGCTGCCTGTCGGGCTGACCTAGTTTCGGCCCAGGGTTTAAGTAAGGGTTGTCGTCAGGAGGACGTTCATCAAGCCTATTAAGCGCAGCTTACGCGATATCTACGGCAAGTCGATATGCAACTTTAAGGGCCCCTTTTGGAAAACAAGAGGAAGAGACATAGTGCACGCTGATCTCCCGGCGGCTGCCTGTCGTGATTACCTTCTTTCGGCTTGGAGTTTTAATTATGATTGACATCAGAGGGACGTACATGAAGCCTTTTAAGCGTATTATGCGATATATCGACGACGAGTTGGTATGCACCTTTAAGGGCCCTCTTCGAACAAACAAGAGTTATCCCCCGGCATCGACCTATTGCAATCATATCTCCCGCCGGCAGCGTGTCGGGCTGACCTAGTTTCGGCGCGGGGTTTTAATTACGGTCGGCGTCAGGGACGCGTTGATACAGCCTATTAAGCGTAGTATGCGATAGATCGACGACGAGTGGCTATGTATTTTCAAGGGCCCCTTTCGGACAAATAATAGGTATCCACCGCAATCGACCTAGTTTGCGCTGATCTCCCGTCGGTTGCCTGTCGGACTGACCTACTTTCGGTTCAAGGCTTTAATTAGGGTCAGCGTCAGAGGGACGTTCATGCAGCCTATTTATTGTATTATGCGCTTTAACCAAGGCGAGTGGGTATGCACTTTTAAGGGCCCCCCTTCGAACACACAAGAGTTATCCCCCGGTAGCGACCTATTGCAAGCATATCTACAGTTGGCTGCGTGTCGGGCTGACCTAGTTTCGGCTCGGGTTTTAATAAGGGTCGTCATCAGGGGGACGTACATACAGCCTATTTAGCGCATTAAGCGATACATCGACGACGAGTGGGTATGCATCTATAAGTGTTTTTTTCGGACAAACAAGAGTTTTCCCCCGGAATCGACCTATTGAATGCAGATCTCCGGTCAGCTGCCTATCGGGCTGACCTTATTTCGGCCCGTGTTATAATAAGGGTTGGTGTCCGGGGGACGTATTGACAGCCTATTAAGCATTTTATGCGCTATATCTACGGCGAGTGGGTATACACCTGTAAGAGCACCTTTCGGACACAAACGAGTCATCACCGGTATTGACCTAGTGCACGCTGATCCCCAGTTGACTACCTTTCGGGCTGATCTAGTTTTGACCCAGGGTTTTATTTAGGGTGGGCTTCAGGGGGACGTAGATACAGCCTATAAAGCGTTTTACGCGCTATATATACGGCGAGTGGATATGCACCTTTATGGGCCCGTTTCGGACAAATAAGAGTTATCCCCTGGAAGCGACTTGTGCACGCTGATCTCCCGTAGGCTGCTTGTCGGGCTGACATAGTTTCTTCCCTGGATTTAAATGATGGTCAGCGTCAGGGGGGGGGGGAGGTGCGGCTTACGTACAGCCTATTTAGCATATAGTGCGCTATATCCACGGCGAGTGGGTATAAACTTTTGTGGAAACCTTTCGGATAATCAAAAGTTATCTCCCGGAAGCGACCTAGTGGAGACTGATCTACCGCGTTGATCATTACAAACACCATCATCACCGTCGCAACCACAACCATCACCTTCACAACCACCTTCACCACCAACATCATCACCAACACCATAACTACCAACACTAGCAACATCATCATTTCCACAACCACTACCACCATCGCCACCAACATCAGCATCATAATAACCGCGACCACCACCATCAGCATCACCATCACAACCACCGTCACCAAATCACCACCAACACCACCACCATCACCTCCAATATCACCACCACCATCAACACCATAATCATCACCACCACCATCAACACCATAATCATCACCACCACCATCACAACCATAACCACCACCATCATCACCACCAGCACCACCACCACCGGCTAAATTAAAGAATCTTCATGGCATCCGTAAACGATGCGCCATCCTTCTCCAGCAGTGGAACCGAATCGTGAAAGAGTCCCATCTGACACGAACTAGTAACTGAAATGAAAACAAATAAAACATTACTTTATTGAAAATATACACTTCAGTATCATTTTAACCAACGATGTTATTAAGGGGCGATAAAAGATAAATAAAATAAACACGTATTAGCATATATACCGGTCGGTAAATTAGAATACGTCCATTTGCAAGAAAATGTCAGAGTTAACGTTAAACATCTGCACTGAAAAAAAAGGATAAGGTGATGTAAGACCTTAGTAACTGCCTTTAGTTCACCGTATTGCTGTTGAAAAACAGAACGAAACGCTATCGAGTAGACTTGATTTTTAGAGCTGAGGCGTTTTAAAACTGCTTACGCTGACTCGAACGACTCGGACTCGCTGTACCAGCACCGTCGACCCGCGTCAGTGTTTACGCTAGCGGGCAAAAAAGTGTGTCCCTCGCAGTAAAACTGAGGAGCCTTGCCAGAGTTTGAGCAGACAGACACACAGACAGAGCGTCAACAACATTAAAACGTCCTAGCTCTAGAAATCAAGTCGAATGGACAGTGTTGTCTTTCTGCGTACCAACAGCAGTACTGCTAACCATAGAAACTCAACGACAATCGCACATCACAATTGTCTCTTTAATTATACCTGTCTAAAGTCAATTTCAAAAATATATGTTATCACTTATCTTTGTATTTACAGGAGTGGCAGAGATGACATTTCAACGATCCATACTTCGGTCTTTTTACTGTGACCTCCAGCAGTTGGTCGTGGTGTATCCGGTCCCATCGCGTGTTACTGTCTGTATCCAAATAAACGGACAGCTGTTCGAAAAAGATGTTAGAGATGACACCCATTGTGTATATTAAATACAGACAAAGGACATATCGCCAATAGGCTTTGTTGAAATCAATTGATTAAAGTTTTAAAGTGTTCCAAATACAATGTGATTTTTTTTCCAAATTAGTTGCAGCGCGACAACCTTTTATTTACGATAAAACTGTAAGTTTTGAAAGATCAAAAGGAGTGGATTCCGTAAAAGTATTCATACACATTTGGGCGCACACGTGCATTGTTAAATGGCTATCGCTTCCATGTGGAAAACAGCAAACATATAAATGTGTGTTTATGTTCTGCTTAAATTCGGTGATATACTCATTGTTTTCAATACTTTTAGCGGTATATTAGTCAACAAACTATTTCGTCGTGTGTACATGTGTATTGTTTTTCATTTTCCTCAACCAAACTTTTTAACACTAATCACACTTACAAGCTCTGTCACAATTGCAAAGCATACGCAAATATGTAATAAGTACATTTAGATTTACCTGATCAGGCGAACTGCACATCCATTCATTTCAATATCCCAACAACCATTGATCAACCCTATAAAGTTTCACACCTTGATAACCACCTGATCACATCTCAGAAAGGTGTAACGTGCCGCTAGCTAAAATAAAAAATAAAAAGCAGTTGTGCAAAGATGGGCACTGTAATTGTATTTAATACAGCAATTATCAGCTTATTCACACAAGTGAAGCATTGCGTCGAACTGATAATGTATGATTTAAAAAAGAATACACATTTTATGATTTTAAGTCTGCATTAACTGTAGTCCTATGAGCTTACCCTAGGCTTGAAAGCGTATGCAACGTATAATTATTATGTAAAAAGAATCGCTGAATGATATTTGGATGGCACCAGTCGAAGTTTTACGAATCCTTTAAACGTTAACACACACCTTGTGATATAGATTTTTTAGTTTGGCCGCACACTGTCAGATCGTCGATGGTATTTTTTTACTTGATCGGACGTAGGTTCTTTCGAATAAGATCGTGGCGACAAATTATGCAACGAAAGGCACTAAGTAATGTTCAATAGACTGATACATGAAAAGCAAGAGTTTAGAAACCCCACTTATCACCCGGGTACAAACAACGCTTGTCCATTATATCAACCAATTAAACAAAGATAACTTACTTTAAATAATAACGATTCACACGGTGTGTAACTTAAAAAGGATCATACAGGGTAAGCTTTATTTGTACCTGCAGATTAGTGTGTTTTCCCAAAAAGTTCCCTTTCCGGGATACACATAGTATCGTCAAGGTATTGGACGGCAACCGATTCAGTCATCCAAAGGCCCTTATTTTACGTGCGGCGGTAAACCCTATTCATCTTTTAGTGAATTTCATTGGCAATATTTCTGCATGCGCGACGACCCTCACATTCACATCGGTACATTTATACTGTTATAAAGATTGAAATATATATACACACACACATATATATATATATATATATATATATATATATATATATATATATATATATATATATATATATATATATATAGAAGTGGATCTGCGAATGATGCGGTTGATATGCTGCACCGTACGTCAGTCGGTTGTTGTGAATTATGTAGTTAACTGTAAACAACCCCGAATATACTGCCAGGAAAGAAAACAAGAAATATCTTTAAAAAAAAGATATTCGGCGTATATCCTGACTTTGAAATAAAGGTAGAAAATTGACGTTTCTAATTTATTAAATTAAAAACAACGGTTTTAGTATTGCTGTGCTCTTTTTTCACTAAATAGTCGCATATTCACCGCATGAAATGTTTGTTATGAAGTGCACGAATATTAAACCACATAACAGTGTTCGTAGATACAAACAAATTTTACTACGTGAGATCACATCACATGGTTTATCATGAATTTATTTCTTCGTCATCGAACCATGTGGTATGTTGATATTTAATTAAGACGCAGTTTTCTTTGCACACATTCAAATAACACGGTTAAATTCGTGTCACACGAAAATGGGTCTTTTGGCATATGCGAAAAGCGTAGCTTAAGCCCAGCCTGCGCACTTACGCAGTCTGGTCAGGGGCTACGCTATCCGCTATAAAAACGCACGAAATGTATCGTGATATCTCCCGAGTAGCCTATTCAGTATGCATGTTCTGACAAGACTGCGCGGATGCACAGGCTGCGCTGGAGCCACGCTGGCAGCATATTGCAAAAGACCCATTTTCGCATAACGCGGATCTTAAAAAAAAATAATATTGCGTCTTGTAAATGGAACATCAAACCAACATACATTCCGATAGAAAATTGAAGTCACACTGTCTTATTTATAGCAAACTGACCATTGTCGGTAGCTCTGGCTTTCATACGTCACACTTGTGTGGCTAGATAATTAAACGATTTCCCTTTTATCATGGATACTAATATTTCGTTTTTTTTTCTCACAATACAAGACACATGTCAATTACCGATAGGTTTTCACGATATAAAAGAACATGAAACTACTTTTCATAATAAAATACTAAAACAAAAACATAAACTAAAATCCTTCCAGATCTCAGCGTCGTAGCCACGCTGAGGCACGCCGAGGCAGTTGCCTCGGCTAAAATTTGCAGAACAATGTTGAGATTACAAGGAAAAAAGAAAACAATATTTTAAAGAATAACATGTTTATAAGAAATTGATGCAATTTAATAAATTGTAGGCGCTATGATATTCACAAATGAATATTATCATTAAGTACACTTGGTTCATGTTGAGGCAGATAATTATTTTAATTAAATGACTTTAATTGATGCCAAATTGGCTCAGCAAAATGATGTACGCTTCGATGCTAAAATCATGGTGGACATGGAAACGTACCGAGCTAGAATATGGTGTTTTACGGCAAGGTCTGTCTCTATTTTACACTTAGACACACTTCGGGTGGTTGGCGTTTTCGGCTTTATTGGTATTCTCCTCTTTATGGCCGTCGTCGAGTTAAATACGGGGCCGTTTCAAGTGGAAAAAATGTTTGTTTACATTAGAATTTTCAAATTATGATATCCCGCGTATTCATTTTTTTTTAAGAAGTTCAAGTCTTCATTTTAATAGTCAATGTAGTTGATGATAGAACGGATAGAAAATGATGACGCATTGCTAAAGAAAAATTTACACAAGAAAATTAAAAAAAAATGGCAAGAAACTTTACTGATTTAAGTTAAATATTTTGTACTCCTCATGATGATCAGTATATCCCTGTGACGCAATCGGTAACACGTCCGACTCTGGATTCATTGACCAGTATTATATTTTCACTGCCTTGGTTCGAACCCCAGAGGGGCCTGTTTATTTTTCAAATAACTTCCATCAATGATCCTTTTTATATGTGCTTATGCTTAAAAACGCTTTTGATTTAATGCATTATGTAGCGTCCATGATTCCGATAATTTAGGTATAAAATGTGGTTTAAATGACCTTAAAAACGCACCAGAGACGTTCTAGGTATAAAACAAATACGGGGGGGGGGCATGCCCGGACCCCCTTGAATGACCTAATATACTGCCTCGGCTAAAATCTGGGGATGGCTACGCCACTGAAATCATGAAATCATATCTTTAGTAATAGATAATTTTTGCCCAACCACTGCGACGGGCCTGTATGCTAATAGTTAAAAATAGCTATTTGCTGTTTACATGGGAAAGACCAGGTACATGCGAGTGATCTTACCCTAATTGTAAATCAAGTGTTATTGAGGAAGATAATAAAATCTGCAGATTCTTCACTTCCTTTAAACAACCAATGATGTTTGTTTCTACGAAATGAAAATCGAACTAAATAATAGCATTGAGTCTTTATGAGTCTTGAAAATGAGCACTTATAACTCATGGCACAGTTTGCAAACGTCCATTTTGCATATAAAGAAGACACACTCGCTATGAAAAAAGAAAGAGATGGAAATATCAAGTTGATAACAGTAGTCTGCCTCTTTAATTCGTGGTAAATGTAATGAAAACATTTAGTATTCCGATAACGGTACAATTAAACAAACATAACAATACAGACACACAATTTCAATAACGAAATTGAAGAACACGTTATGTACGATATGTACAATGACAATTGCAAAGCATATTTCTAAGTGAATATTCGTAATCCACGTTCCCTCACTTATGCCATCATTGTTGATTTACCATGGGCGATGAGGTAAGCAAAGTTTAAGTTCATAAATACTTTAAAGAAAATTGCATTCTTCCTTGTCCTATTCCGGAAAGCGATTCAACCAATAAGACGACGCTTAAGTACACACTTAAATGAAATAAATTGTCAACCCTTCATTCGGAGAGTCCCCAAAAGTTAAGGGAATATTCCTTGGTCTTTATTTTGCTCATAAATATTAGAACAATCGATTTCATGTGTTTAGACTCACAGCAACACTTTTTGATTTTGAGCCACGGCAATTGTGTTATTTATTTTGTAAAGTGATTCTATACGATTTTAATTTCATTTCTTCACCAACGTATGAATATGAGCAATATGAGAAAGAAATGTTACATAAACACATAAACTGCCTTGATATCGTAAACGAATAAATTTAGTTTAATTTAACGAAATCAAGAACGCCGATAATAACACATTTTAATACTCGCAAATGTGTCAGAAACAACAATTGCGTCTTTGTGTAAAAATATTAAACCAATCTTTGGGAATTTCTTTACGATGTACATGAATAAAAAGTCGACTATGCAATCGAAAAGTTTTGCACGTTGATTATCAAAAAATATCTTCTTTGAGAGATTAATTTGAAAGTATACACAACTGTACTGTATCTATTCACGGGCTAAGTGAGACGCCTTCATCGGTGTACCTGTATGAAACTCTTATGTGTATGCATGGGTACCACTGCTGGACTTCTTACTCTATATTTTTATTAATCATGAAACGTAGCATTTGTTCTGTTAAAAGGACATTCTTATGTACCTGCTTTGTACAATGATTTGTTACAAAAATGCTTTATACAACTTAATGTACTTAAGCAATTATGTCGATTAAATCGATTTCACCAACTGCCTCGCACATCAACGTTTAAAGGGATCTTTTCACGTTTTGGTAAATTGACAAAATTGAAAAAAGTTGTATCAGATTCGCAAATTTTCGTTTTAGTTATGATATTTGTGAGGAAACAGTAATACTGAACATTTACCATGGTCTAATATATCCATTATAAGCATCTTTTTTGACGATTTAAAAACCTGAAAATTATACAGTTTTGCAACGCGAAACGATTGAATAGTTTGGAGAGTTCTGTTGTTGTCGTTTAATTTCGCGAAACTACGAAGATTGCTTACATAAAGTATAAAATACGTCTTTCATACATACTTGGCAATATGGCCGAGCGGTCCAATTGGTTTTAACTCCAGGACTCCGGGGGTCACTGGTTCGAGCCCTGATGCGGTATACTTTTGTTTCCTTTACTAAAATTTATTCTTGATATTTTACTTGAGCTTTTTAGATCCAATGTGTACATTTATCAATATAAAGCATTTAATGACAAACTTCAAAACATACCATAATGTGTGAAAAGGCCCCTTTAAACCAAAACGCTTTTGTTAAAGAGATGTTAAAGCGCTTTTTGCATTCTGATGTAATTGATGTCTGTCTAGACATGTGTCTTGCTATACGTTTGAACGTATTTATGAACTGCAAAAGAACACGCTTAGCATCTACTCAGGACTTATAAATTATAAATATAAATATTGAAACGTACGAAACCACTTTATTTTTAAATGCCATCCTCTCTTAAACTGCTTGACAATCTTCACATAATTCACTTTAAATCTGCTTATATTTGATGCAATTTTATTGGGTAGCATATCTTAATTTTTATGGTACTTCAATTCACAATAAACTGATAAAAGAGCGCCAAAAGCCAAAAGAGCGTAGCTGTTGAAAATGGATTACATGCACGAATGATTGATATAGCCTAGTAAGGTATTCATTGTGTCGACATTATGAACAAAAACAAGAAAATCGGAATTAACGACATGTCAGTAATTGAACAAAGTCCGACAGTGATTTTACCAGTTTCCCGATGTATTTTGAATTGTTATCATTAAGCGCGCTTTGATTTACAATGCTTTCAATGTTCTTTCTGTGTTGTATATCCATTTAGAACCATTAGTTTCTCTGTGTATTATACGACTTGCCCGTATGGTCATGACAACATCTCGACACGTTTGACGACATGAAAGAGAAGGCCACAGCGTTTGTTGCAATCAACGAATGAAAGGATGCGATACGCGTGAGAAACGGCGTTAAGTATTTCGTGACGAGAGTACGACACCAGATGCGAATTCGGAGCTAATTGCAGGCGACAATTTTCGAATTCACACATTCTACAGCATAGTTGATTGTCTCACTGTTGAACTATTCTGGTATTCTCAAACGGTTTGCTTTCAGGCAGAATTTGAGTCTCTGACCTAGGGTGATCTGCGGAAATGTGCAATGCATCTAGTGGAGTCTAATGTTTCCATCACGTTGAGATATTTTTTCAGAATTTACCCCCTCAACGTAAATGCTTTAAAGGTGCCTTTTCACAGATTTTGGCATTTTTTAACTTATTCATTAAATGCTTTATATCGATAAATGTAAACATTGGATCGTTAAAGCTCCAGTAAAAAATCAAGAATAAAATTAAAAAAAGGAAAAGAGAATTGCCCGGACCAGGTTTCGAACCAGTGACCCCTGGAGTCCTGCCAGAGTCCTGAAGTAAAAACGCTCTAGCCTACTGAGCTATTCTGCCGAGTACACTTAGGTGATGTATTTTATACCTTATATAAGCAATCTTCGTAGTTTCACAAAATTTAACGACAAAAACAGAACTCTCCAAATTATTCAATCGTTTCGCGTTGCAACGCTTTATAATTTTTAGGTTTTAAAATCGTCAAAAGATGCATATAATGGCTATATTAGACCATGGTAAATGTTCAGTATTACTGTTTCCTCACAAATATCATAACTAAAACGAAAATTTGCGAATCTGAAACAACTTTTTTCAATTTTGTCAATTTACCAAAGCGTGAAAAGATCCCTTTAAGATATATGATGATCAAAATGTTTGCCGCAATAACCCACGTTCGATGTATGTTTTATTATTAATGTGTCTATGCCATATTGCTACGACATATTTTTTATTGGAGATTGCACAAAATTTAATTACGCATCACCTTGATATTATGATTAACGTTCCATCTAATTTACTCTTCCATCTGCAAATTATACCAAAACGGTTCATTCGTTAATATTGAGAGTAAGTTTCAGGTAGGACATCAATGGATAGTTGGCTTGATGAACAGTTCACACAAATTGTCGACATCTGCGTTAAGACTCACTCTCAAAATGACTTAAGACTTTTAAGTGTTTTATTGCAATTGAAAAATCAATAAATTCATTCAAAGTTTGCAAAAACGATAGACAGCTTAATCTTCAGTGCGTTGTTTTACACCAATGATTCACAAGGGCGATGCTCTGCCTTAAGTATGCAAAGCATCTACCTATTGTGACGCGACGCCGTGAAGGGTTCTCGCTTTGTGATTTGTGGCCATCATGCACGTAAAAGCTATAAAGTTGCTGACTCACAATTAAGGATTGGTTGATAGTGACTTTTTGAAAAATGACACGGCGTAATAAAACTTTCAAGAGCGCCTATCAGGAAGAATCAATGTATTTTAAAAGAACTATTACAACTGAAATATCCGTTACATTATAGCATTAAATAAAATACAAACATACACGTTTTAGATATGTAAGAATATCATTATATGCCTTATTAATGAACCTTTTGTGTTGTATTATGTTACGACGTTACGTAAATGATAATAATTAGCTGTTTCATTAAGATATCAATTCAACTCAATTAATTGCATTATGAGGAAAATAACCTTTTCATTGGCATGTAACAAGTTAAGAATATTAAAATCCATTTTGAAACGTTTTTAAATGGTTTTTATATTACTGATATAAATACAAAAGTACAGAAAAAGTAAGTATCATTAAGTTGTAAAATAATTTTAAATTTATCCTTAAAACAACCGATAAAAACACACGAAACAAATCGAAACAACCGCTTTAATAATTCTCTTATCAAGGGGATTTTGTAATCCACTCCGCTCTCAGGAAAAAATACAAGCATTATGTTTGTTTCCGTCACCATGTGTGTCGATTGGGTAAACAGATAAAAACATTACGTCCGGTATAAAACCTCAGATGCATTAAGTTCCGCACTTGTCATCGTCTTTGCCTGCAATCAGTTTGTTCTTTCTGTTATTTGAATAACGGATTCTGACGCGTGAAAGGTTTGTAAATGGCATCTAGATATTGGGTCTTTTATGTTAGTCTATGTAGGAAATTGTTTGCATGTCAATTACATGTCTTGTTATGTTGTACTAACGTTATGATATTTATCGGAATGAAAATACGTTAAGTTATTTTTAGGTTGAATAATGTTCAACTGTTAAAATAGTAAATTGCATTTATTTTACTGAGCCTAAATTCGATACAATATTTTGTTCATTGGTGTTCCATGACATAACACATTTTATACGATCGTTCACCAAAAGCAATAAATAGCTCTGTATATTTCACTCATATTCATTTGTTTTGATATGAGTTGGTTCTTTTTACTTGTACTGAGACGCATTTACATGTTTATCAACATGTATGTATTTGTGTTTAAAAATATGACGATAATATAAATGTGTGCTTGTATAATTGCTTTCGGACGCATATTTAATCCATTTGTGTCTAGTGGACTCTCCCATCCTTCTAAATTGGATCAATTTATGTCCAAAATTCGAATGTCTATTATATTAATTTATATATTTAGAATATTTCTCACAGAAATTCCATAAAGCAAACAGCGCAGACCCTGGATAGACGTCACATCATGCTGCGTCTCATCTGGGTCTATACTGTTTGCCAAGGCCTTTTTTTCTAGACGCTAGGCATAAATGGATTAAAGTTCGCATCTTAGTTGCAGTTATTTGTTTTTCAATATTGTTAATGTTTGTTTATTTGGTGCCTTAGGTGTAAATCCGAATAATATGTTGCATTTATAATATTTTTTTCCTTGATATTATTCATGCATTATTAATATAAACCAGTGCGACTGCCTAAAAATTAATTAAAACAAACGAACAAGCGCATTGTGTCCAAGCTTCGATTGTCATTGTTAACTCCTTAATGCTCTTCGTTCGTTTCTATAACAATAATACGAATTTCTTGTAGTTTTAAGCATGGGTGTGTGTATTTTTATATTCAGATGAAGCCCGCAGTTGTCATTATGCTTTCCATACTTGTGGTTGCCTGCTTTTTCACCGGTTGTAAGTAGTATTCGTATTGCTGGTAATAAAGACGCAATGGGTCTGAAATTAAAATCTCATATAAGTACACATATTGATTTATTCTATGGTTTTACTGCTCATGATGTCATACATGAACTGGGCTTAACATAAACAAACTTGAAAATTGTAACAAATATTTGTGTCTGTTTCCAAACGACGACATTCAACAATATAATGTTAATTTGTTAATCACAACCAACTATAGAATGTTAATTTGTTAATCACAATCAACAACATACTGTTCATTTGTTAATCACAATCTAGAATATAATGTTAATTTGTTATTCACAATCAACAATATAATGTTGATTTGTCAATTATTATCAAAAAATTAATGTTATTTTGTTAATCACAATAAACGTTAATTTGTTTATTACAAGAAAGGTTGATATAATGTGTCATTTATTTTCATTTGATTACAATTGTTGTTGATATCGTCATTGTTGTTCAGACATCATGATTAATAATTATAAGCGTACTTTTGTAATGCTGTCCACATCACCAAGTGTATACTTATGTCATAATTTATGTTGTAATAAAAATGATTCAAGAATAAAACAAAATTGGTGCATAAACTATTTGCGTCGATTGTTTTTCCGTCATATTTCACTTTCTTAAATTTTACCGAATTGTACAACATCTTGACAAATTAATATTTTATTTCATACGAGTGTTTAATTTAAATGATTTTGGGACGCATTTTTAAAATTTCATTTAAAATTGAGAAGACGATCATGAACCCATTTTTAAAATAAAGTAAATAAACTTATGGCCTATAAGTCGCAGTTGTCTTTCTTCACAGCATGTTTTATCTTTTCATGAAATGTAATTCCTTGCGATACAATATTTTTCAGGCCAATGCTCTACGACTCCTCCTCCTGCAACTACCACAGGTATGATTTGCTTTTGTATCATGATATTCTGTGTGTCCGTCTTTTTTTCTGCTCATCATTTTTAAAGGCTATTGTCCCTCTACACCTATGTAAATGGAAATTTATGTTGTTGTTTTTTAAACAAAAAAGAAATTATAATACCACAACATCTGAGACATTGTGCATCTTTTGCATTGTTTCTATTCACGTTGATTTCTTCTAACTAAATGGAGTATATTGCTAATTTTACAATGATTTTATAAGTGTGCAATGTTGCAGGTCCATTTTAATTGATAATCAATCTTTATTTCTTGATTTGCATATCAAAGATTCGTTTTCCTTAACATTGTGTAATTCTTCTTTAGTTTTGGTTTTCTGCGAACAATGTACATGTTATTTGCGCTTTTTCTTAGTGTATTGATAAACTTAAATTGTATTTTCTTTACCAAATTATTCTAAATCCCCTTTATGTCGCTTATTTAATTCTGATTCATTTTGAACATTTTCACCAGAATATAACTTTCTCCAGCACGTGCATATTTCTAAATAGCTAAGCAGAAGAACTGATGTTGTGAAAATATCATTTACTAAACGATTTGTTTATCAAGAATACTGTTAAGAGCATAAGGTTGTCCAACATTCATTGAACAATTAAAAGAAGTAATAAGCATATAGAATGTTTGTTTTGCATAAAGCATGACCCTATATATTAGATCACGAATACAATGCATAGCTTAAATGCTTTAAATATAACGTCAGACCATAACATTTAATTGATATAATATATAATGCGCTTTGTAAAGGTCACAATTTAAGGTCACACTTAGGAATTTACCCTTAACACTTTTTCCACACCTGGCTTTGTCCTGGTCCAAAGGTTCAAGGTCATTGACACAGTTAAAATTGATTCTGGTTCCTGAGCGTATCGTTGCAAAGCATCTATGCATTGTCAAATTGTCAAATGATCACTGCAAAAAATGACTCTAACTTAGGTCAAAGATAAAAACATATTAATAAGCATAACTTAGATTTGCTAATAAGCCTTTGCATTACAACTTATTTACGGGCAACCGGACACTTGAAATAAAATAAACGGCCTCTTTGGGATGACAATAATGATTAGTAGCTGATATAACTGGAGTTTGTTTCTGTTTAACATTTCAGCAGGGAATGGAGCGGACGAGGTTGTAATGAAATCAACGTGCTTATGTCTTTTCTTCGGCACTATCATCGCAGTGGTGGCAGGCTTTACATTGAGCAGCTAGACACTGGATAACGTCATAAACGACCAGTGATGTTGTGAAAACGAACTGTATGCTAGTATAGTTGTTATTTGCTGACACAGAACATCTTATATTCATTCAGTACTTGTTTGCTTTCATCTTTAACGTTAAGAACAGTATTAAGGAAATAACAAAGCCTATGATTTCATTCATTTAATCACAAACATAGTTCACTTCAAACGAGAAGTGGCCTAGTACTACGCATGCTGTTCTAAAATAACTAAATATATTCTTCGAAATTAATTTGCAATGTTTTTTGATAAAGGGTTTCTACCGATGTCTTTATGAAACAAATTTACATGTATTCACGTTTTTATCACCTTTATATCGTTTCAAAACTTTTCAATGACGAAGGCATAGCGGAAGATGGATTCATTGATGGCTGGCCCTCTGACTGTTTTGTTACCTATAGTCTTCTCGTACGTTTGGGTTAATAAAAATATACTTTTTATTTGAATACTATTTTGTTTTACTTCCTTATGTCACGTTCTTTTTGCATGCGTGTGTGAGTAGTCAAAATGTGTACGTGTGGTGCCAATCATCATGTGTCGCAGATCCGCTTAGGAAGTTGCTTTAACTGACTAAACATACATTTAAAACACTTCTTTTATCAGCGAGTGCGATACAAATATCGAAACAACCCAATAGTGTAATATGCCATTTATTTTTGTTACGATGATAACTGACAAACCTCGAAAAAACCGAAATAAACGTCGAATGCGGTGAGAATCCAGCAAAACTATTCCGGGAAATTCCTTATAATCTTATTGCTATCGAGGTATAAGTTGTGCATACTGTAAACAAACAACACAAACGAAGTCCACTTTTTCAGACAGGTACAAGCTCTACATGTATTAAATTTGTTTATTTTCTAGCACTTACTTTAGTTGGAGAATGTGAAATTACTGTAGCTGAGGCCTGTTCAAACTTCATCTCTACTCGATAAAACAACTTCACTCATCGATGTATGATAATACTTTTACTTAAAAAAGCCTTCGAAAGCGGAAAGAGATGTTTCTTCTGTGACAATAAAGTGACAAAAATCACCTTACTGTTACATCGCACTTTACACCAAGATCTCAACCATACTTGATATATCCATGGAAAGGCACATACATGTATCTTCGGAGAAGTCGTTTAATTGTAAAATATATTTGAATCCGATTGTCGAATTTAATATGAAGATTAGTATAATACATGGTGTAGTATTTCGGAATGTTTGACATATATGTATTCTAACAACACATTGTGACATATTTGAAATCGCATAATATGAGTGGCGTATTTGTACTCGCATACACTGTGTGCCATATTTTTATTCGCATATTTTTTCAATATAACAAGTTAAAATTATATCACCTGTCGTTGTAAAAAGATATCTTTATTAAAAGAAAAAAAATAGCAATGCCTGGGTTCATTTTAATTATTAGCTAGAACAGGACTGTTTCATAAATACATGTCTGAAATCGCGAAGTCATTGTGACAGTTACAAAATGAAAACATTCTTTATAAAGCGCATGAGAAAACACTTAATTACCACGTTTCTTTATATAACACTGTCAAACAATATTACCATTATTACTAAATAAATGAAAAGCATAGTTCAAACGCATAGTTTAGCTTCATAAAAATAATCTGTGTACAATCTATTGATAAAATAAACCGAACGTTCTTAAGGTACATATGTTAGGTAACACACGTGCAAGCAAACAAGAGTTCCATGTATGTGCACATGTTAGTGATTATTTCTTAACAAGTCATATTATAATGAGCTTAAGCCATTTCAAGATGTTTTAATATATATCTAACACTATCCTGTCCATGCATTTGTCCTTTGTAAGCCGTTTGGAATTCTTAACAGCATTACAAACACTTCAAATATACATACGGTATGTACATAATGGTCCAGTCATTACTTAATTACAGATCTTAATTCAATAATAAAAAAAATGCTATTTAATTTTTCAAAACACACATTTTTGCAAAATTGTAATAATTAACAACGGTCTTTAGTTATAACGGAGCGATTTGTAATAATATCACTCAATAGTTCGCTACCATAGAAATCTGTATACAAGTATGATAAAAAGGATGAAGAATTGTATAAACATTTGGTTAAGACAACCAAAACATATTCTGAAACTTACCTTTAAATCTCTCTCATGCAAATTATGCTCACAGTTAGAGTACGTTCCTAATGCAAATATCACATGTAAAAGATTCTCATATGTTTACACAAATGTTAAGGTCATAAGCTTGTGTACACATATCTTTCTTTTGATATTCTATCATTCTTACAATAATTCACAATATTAGGATTTGTTTAATTAATAGCTAACCCAATGTTATCACAGTAGATTGATAAATTACCGATGCAACTCTGAGGATCAAATGAACTTTTAGACTGTGACGAAATTTGGTAGACCGTAACCCTCACTTGCAGAAGTTGTGTCCCTTTGTTTTAATTATTCCAATTCTACAAAGTTGCTCGAAACACGACTGTAATTAATGTAAGTATAATTGATATATAATTGGGCTCATCTGAATTTAATTCATCTTCAAAACACATAAATTGATATTGATAATTTGTTTTAGAGTAGAGCATCAATATAATGGATGATATCACTGTATTTTTGTTGTGATCGGTAGACGCTCATTAAACATTACGCAGCTCTAGACGCTTATCAAATTGGTAGGATAACGGGCAACCAATCAGAGTATGTTCCAGTCGATCGCACACCGAGTAGAGTATAAATACCGGAGACCGCTCAATTTTTAGTTAGTTTGATTTCATTTTTTGGTCAGAATATATCAGCGTGTGTGTGACTGTCGACTAGCTGCAATCAATATAAATCAGATACAGATCGTATATGTAAGTTGTGGAGCTAGGAGTTGGAACTCTCCTAGGAACCATAGTGATAACGGAGTTGAGGAAACTCCATGGTTAAGCTTCAACTTACAGGCGTTCAATTGGCTGGAACTTTGAGAGTCATTTATAACAATAACCACACTCCATGAAATCATAGCTATCTGGGGATGGTGAAAAGTAGACATTATTGATTCCGGGTTGTAGTTCGGAGAACGGCCAGTGAAGTTTGGGATAGCAACACTGTAAGGCTCTCGTATGTAGAGTTTAAGACACACATGGTTTATGGTATGAAAGTGGTTACAGCTAGTCGATGTTTGCAAGTAAGGTCGTGAATATCTCATCAAGTGGTCAAAGTAGACCTGAGGAAAATATCTTATAGATTTCTTGTTACAATTAGTTGTTTAAATCGGATAGTCCAAGAAGGCTGAAGGAAAATTAATAATATAGTAGTTATTGTTTTGTATGGTTGATTCATTGAGTTTTAACTTGAACGCTCCAACTCATTAGCTTGAACTCATTAGCTTGAACTCATTAGCTGGAACTCATAATCTTGAACTCATAAGCTCGAACTAATTGGCTGGAACTCATTAGCTCGAACTCATTGGCTGGAACTCATTAGCTCGAACTAATTGGCTGAAACTCATTTGCTCGAACTAATTGGCTGGAACTCATTAGCTCAAACTCATTGGCTGGAACTCATTAGCTAGAACTCCTTAAGTTCCACCAATACGACAGAACGAGTGGGCTCGCGCACGTTACAAGACAATAACAACGCATACCGGTTATATACATAGAGTAACCAGCTGAAACTAATACCATTGAAATATACGTGATCCCCAGAACAAATTCAATACTGCAGGTGAATCATTTATACACAACTAAAAAAGAAAAGTACTTCAGTTGCCCGCCCCTGATGTATCAGCATTTATGGAGAAAATATTTAATTTGCTTTCATATGCATTTAATTACAAGTATACATTTTAAAGGGGCTGTCAACCAGATTGACGAAATAACGTATTGTTTTACAATTATTAATTTATATTGATTAAAATATCACGACTGGTATATTGCATTACTTGAAAAAAGTTGTTAAATTTTCATATTTTCAGTTTGATCCTAATAAAAAGACGAATGCTTTGGTTATTGTAGGCAAATATGTACGAAATATCTTCGTCACAATTGGCTCGTTTGTCTTTGCTGAATTTTATGAAATTCGTCTTCAATGAATACTTTTTCTAGCCTGTTTTGTGTTTTTGTTACATATTTTTATCAATGTATTACCATTTAACACATATAACAATCGTATAATCTCGCTTTAAAGTATCTTTTTTAAGTACGCGTAAAAAGATATGATCATAGGTCCTAGAATAAGTTGAAAAGAAAACATCATTAATTACCCTTTACCTTGACAGTTGTTTAAACTGTAATTACTATACAATTGGACTATTAAGGTATACTTGACATATCATATACCCAACTTTCATTAGTTAAATCAAATGTTGCACCTCCTTTAAACAAAAGTTGAATAAATAATTCTTTCAAAATTGAAGGAATGGATTTATTCGGAATACACCACACGGAATAAACAAAAAATACACGAAAATAGCTAAAACATCTAACGTTTATGTATAATAACTTCTTAAAAATATTTGTTACACAACGTAAAAGATGAGCCCGGTGGAGAAAAAGCCTACAGTCTGTCTTTTAAGAGAAAACGAGTATGTAAATATTCTACAAGCGTTAGGTTATTGACATTTGAAGGACACATAATGCGATTTAAAAACTGTCATTCCATGAACATTTATATCCTTATATTTTTCACAGAAATATTAATTTCCTTTAAAGTAAAATACAATTATTCAACTGAAAAGCAGAAATACTAGTCTACATTACACCAAAAAAATAAGATAAATGCCCTCGTTGTGTCCACCCTACAGTGCAGCTGTGAGAACTGACGCTTCACTCTGACACAGAGCGCAGGATACAGGCTTTGAACTAAAATGTTTCCGAAGACTGCTCTAAAATGTTTCTGAAGACTGCTCCGCTTCTCCTACATGGAGCACAGGAACGGCAAGTAACACGAGTTTTTCAGATCCCCATACAAACGACCGTCAAACAAGGAAAGCTGGCTTGGTTTGAACACGTCAACAAGCACGACTCTCTGTTCAAGACTGTTCTCTACTGCACGCAACGGGGAGGTCACTATTGAGGCCGGCAACGCAAACCTAGATGGAAAATATGAAAGAACTAACATCCGACCCTCTGCAGCAGCCCACGACAGACCTGACTGGTGGAGGATTTATGTATCACCGTCCCACATTCCCCCCCCCAGAGGGCAGACCGGTCGAGGGAAAGATGATGATGATCATGATATAAATCACTTTATATCACATAATACGTACTTTCTTATAATTTAATGATATTACTCTTTTGATATTTTGATATTCAGCTGTTTTATTTAAAAAACAGATCTATAAATAAAAGATGAGTTAAGATATGTATTTTCTGAACACTTATCATTCGCATCCGAATTGGTTTTAATATGTAAAGATGATTTGTAACAAACAAAGATATATGAAGTCCTATTTTAATCAATACCTATTTTTGAAAAACATCTTTAGAATGTTGGCGACGGGCCTGTGTGTTAGAAGTTAAAATAGTTTATATGTTACTAACAAGGAAATGCGTGTGCGTGAGTTAACTTACGTTACAAATCCAGTTTCATATAGGGAGGTAATAAAATATTTATATTTATGACTTCCTCCCACTGAAGGTCAATACTGAAGGTCAATGAAACTCGATAATAATCTTGAGCCTTTAAGATGAGCTCTTATAAAATATGGCAAAGTTTGCAAACATGTATGTACGCAATCGGTCTGAAGAAAGGAGGCGGCAAGATAAAGTTGATGTGAGTACTCTTCCACTGTTATCCTCGTGATTAAGATATAGTACTGAAACATTTTAATATAATGATAACGAAACAATGCAACAAAACTATCAAAGAAATCACAACAATAATTGCAATAACGTGAAGAAAGTAAGAAGTTTTTTTTAAGAAAAAAATAAACATATTGTTTAACGAAAATTGCACAGCAAATTGTTAAATGAAATGTCAGGACCCACGTCCACTCGAATACGCTATAGTAGTATTGTATTTTCTCGATTGTTCATCAACTGCTGAATATGATGGATGTTTTATAAAATAAATAAGCATTATTGTAATTGTTCCTTTAATCAATCTTGTTTATTTTAATGAAATTCGTAACGATAATGTTTACACCGCTAGCAATACTCGAACATGTCGCAGAACTTACAATTATGTTGTATGTGTAAAATGAAAAAAACCCACATTAAACTGTTGAAATTTCTAAAACGTGTACATAAAAGGACAGTAGATTTAACAAACGTATTCTATTTGTAATTGTTTAAAACTATTGTTTAAGACATGTGTTTTGGTTTAATAAAGGATTTATGGACCTTACAACAACATGCGTATAATTTACTCATTACATCAGATTAAAGCTATATTTTTTTGCAACAACGAAACCATATGTTTAAAAAGTGAACGGCGCACTTGTTCGCCAAGATATGAATCAAAGCAAATAAATATTTGCCAAATGCAATAAATACCACACAGATAAAGGATGATAGAAGGGGGTTATGTTTGGAAAGGAATTCAGGTATAAAACATCGGCATAATTTTGGCTTACATAATCGCTGAACGAAATTGTCAACACACATATTAAAGTAAATAACGATGTCACAGAAGGATCTAGCGCACATGTCATTGAAAGCTTTCTAGGTCTTTTTTTAAACCTTGCTCATTGCCTTCAAAAAATGCCATCGTCTTTTAAATAGTTTGCACATTATACTCTTTAAATATAAAGTAAAGTATGAAGCAATTGCTGAAGATGCGAATAGAGATACCATTATAACGATATTATTCTTATTTGAGTCGTGTTCGGAGAAAACTGGGTTTAATTCATGTGCGTTAAGTGTTGTCCCAGATTGACACTTTCCGCCTTTACTGGATTTTCATGTAGACTTCCTTTAAACAAAAACTACCATAAAAGCGGAAAGTGTCGTCCCTGATTAGCCTGTGCGGACAGGTTAATCTGGGATGACACTTTAAGCACATACATTAAGCCCAGTTTTCTCAGAAGAAGACTCATTGTGTCGTGTTCTGAGAAAACTGGGCATAATACATGTGCGTAAAGTGTCGTCCCAGATTAGCCTTTGCAGTCCGCACAGGCTAATCAGGGACGACCATTTCCGCCTCAACTTGATTTTCGGTAAAGGAGGGACTTCCCTGAAACTAAAAATACTATTAAAACGGAAATGTCGTCCCTGATTAGCCTGTGCGGATTGCACAGGCTAATCTGGGACGACGCTTTACGCACATGAATTAAGCCCAGTTTTCTCAGAACACTACACAATTTAATAATTCTTCGTCTCGTAATGGATGATTCGACAGCACTTTACTGCCGGGGAGGTATCGCATGAATAATTGTTATCATTAAATCGTAGTTATAACAAACAGCAAGCAAATGTGAAATCAAAGTATTTCTGTAATATAACAATTACTGTAATTTAACAAATACTGACACATATCGATTGCTACGGGATGTCTGAAGGTAACGGATACGTTACATAATGAACGCTACGCTTATTGAAACTTAATCTGTATTTTCGACATGCGCTATAGACCCGTGGCTTATGGTTGGATCGGTATGAGAGATATTATCTTCTTAACTTACCTTATCAACGTGTTTCACTTCTTTATGTAGGAGGATCAATATGTTTACCACATAACCCACTTTTAAGTTATAACAATACTGTTGATAATCGGGGCAATCAAAATGACGATTATGATACGATGTTTTGTGGTTGTTGTTCCTGTGATGTTGATGATGACGATACTGACAACGAGTAGGGGTGTGATAAGGAGACACAATAAGGGGAGAATTGACATGTTTTATACTTCAACCCACCAAATATTAAACACATTTCTGTGATCATCACCGACGTAAGGTTAAGAATGTGGTTAACACAAAAGTGCGCTTCAAGGTTTACGTAAAAGTGCGCTTCCATTACAAAGCGACTTCAAGGTTTACACAAAAGTGCGCTTCCACTACAAAGCGACACCAAAGTTTGGAAGTACTCTCTGTAAGACTATTTTTGTCATGTAAGCAAAATTCTACATTTTTATTCAAAATATATTGGTGTACTAAAGTATGTTTTGATGCAATACATACATTGTAAAACCATTTTCTATCATGTTGTTTGATGTTCCGCGTATTACAAATCCGATATTCCAAAGAAATATTATTTTTGGTGATTAAAAAGTAATTAATTTTTTATTCATCCAGTAATTATCAGTAATATTTTGTCATCATAATTGCTCCACATTTTGCAAATTATACAGACCTGTCTTTAATATTAGTCGAATAGCACGCTTGCTGAACATACCACACACATCGTTGATATCTAACTTTGGACAGAGACACTATGAAATAGCCGTAAAGATCTTTGTGATTTATTTAAACCTTTGTTTTACAAACAATAAATACATTTGAAAGTTTTGAAGAGCGACCAACTTCAGCGTCTTCAGCGCCTTGATTCACACAAATCATTCAGAAGGTCGATGCCCCGTCTTTAGCAGAAGACGCAAGGTATTCTGACACGACGCTGTCACGTGCCCTGGATTTGTGATTTGTGGCGTGCAGACAGGTCATCGCTATAAAACTGCCGACTAACAAACTGATTAAGTAGCGAGAGTTTTTAAAATATGACATGCTTGAAACAAGTTAGAGCGGCTATAAGGAATTCAAGATGATATTTAAACGAACTAGAACAACTGAAGGATTCATAATATAAATTATCAACATAATATGAATACAATATAAAACAATGACGGTTCATGTTTTAGTATATGCCTTGTCAAGAACCTTAAGTGTTTAATTATGTAACGATCACGAAACGGCGTTAAGATAATAACTAATTCTACATAACACAATCATACTCGATTAATTATTTCATTACGCAGTTAACCTTTTATTTGGCATTTGACACTTGAAGAGTGTGAAATCCACTCATTTTTTTCCATAGTTATTTAAATAACATTTAAATAACAACCATTGAGCCGAAATAAAAAGACATATACCATTTTAAAATATTGCTTAATATTATACCTTTCGTCCAAACAACTTATTTAATACAATCCCTTTATCAAGGGGATTATTTTTTAACTACCCGGACTGGGCTCTTAGTAACAAATACAAGCATTATAATTTTCCGTCACCATATGTCCATTGTGTAAACATACACAAACGTTGCGACCGGAAACCCAATGTGCATTGTATTTGCAATTGTCTTAGCCTCAGTCAGTTTGTTCCTTTTTTTAAATCGCATTCTTACGTTTGTAAAGGTTATTACGTTAGATTTAGACGTTTTTCCAGTAATGTTAGTTTTTGTTTGGACATGTTTATTGTTGTCAATAACACGATGTGTTATGTTATATACTTTTATCATACCACCGCATTGATATCTGCCTAATATAACGTTGCCTGATACATTTTTATATCATGATCAGCAGGAAGTTCTTATATAAGTCATGTTTTGCGGATGGTCATATTACTCGGACTTTAAAGTAATCATTTTTAGGAAAATCCATTAAAAATCAACAAAACAAACAATTTGATACCAAGATGAAATATATTTTAAACACAAACAGTAAAAAATATTTTATACAAATATTAAGCGCGCGTGCTCATGGCGTCATCATTAACACGTCAAACGACAAAAGCAATTGTCTTTACCGCTAAAACTGCAACTGTTTAGCGATTATGTCAGTATTGCTTTAAAATCGAGGACGTAGAGGTATTATAAACAGAAAAACAGGTTACTGCCTGATCGTTTTGTTATAAAACAGACATCGTACGAATAAAATAACGGCTCGGAAAGCCTTGCCTTATATATTTCAAAAAAGATCAGACAGTAACCTGTTATTGTCTATATAACATGATATAAATTGAAATAAAGACAACTTTGAAAAAAATCTCTGTGAAAATATTACATTTTATTAATTGCACTGTGGCGATATTTGTTTTTCGTTAACACGTGTTAAATAAAACAATTTATACGATTGTTTACCAATGGAACGAATAAATGTATATAATATAATAACCTTCATTAGATTGTGTTCAAGCATGTTATCGTTGTATGTTTATACATATAACGATAATATACCTGTATTCTTTTGAAATCGCTTCTGGGGACATATTTTATTTTTTAATTTAATTTTATTTTACATTACTGCCCCTTTAATATTTTTTTAAACAGTACTGCCCCTTTAATTATATTGGATTTTATTGACGTCATCGTGTAATCGCTTCTAAATTACGTCATCCGACACACTTTTTCTGTTTTGGGTTATATGCATAGGTCATCGGGTTTGTAGCGTCAAACTTTGTTAATAGTTTCTCTCTGACGGGCGTTACTTGTTTGATTTGTTTTGTAATATGGATCCTTTACACCCATTATTGCTGCTTCTTCCTGCATTTGCGCGATGATGAGCTGAAATATTAACTTTATGATGCTATATTCTTAAATATTTTTCTAAAAAGAAGGGATATAGTTGACACTTGTTCGTAATTTCATTGCATCGTTCCTCAAAAAGTTGTATATAATTCTGTTGCTCTGGGCTTTTTCCTATAATTTAGTTATTAAATGGTAATGAAATTGAATGCGTTTTAATGCCACTTTATTATTGCTTAATTTGAGTTGCAATGCTATGAGGTTAAATTTTATTTGCACTTATATGTAACCTGAATACAGCTGGGTCAAGTGTGAGGTTGAGCGCTATAAACCGGTTTGAACCCCGAATACTTTGCATTGACCGTTCCAGGGCGGTGACCCCAGCTTTATGATTATATATGTGTATTATGTTTTGTTTTTTGCTGATTCTTACTGTTTTGACAATTGGTCACTTGCCTTAAATAAAGGACCAACTGATTGTATATAATGAGAATGCATTACTAATTCTGCAGCTGAAGTTTCTCTTCTTTATATATTATTATTCTTTATATAGTATTAATTAACATATACACAGACCTCTTGTTAAAGTATTTCATTTAAGGTATATATAACACAACTCTAGGCCAAAACTTAATAGAAATGTTTTGTTTTAAAATAACTATTTCTTTTAATATCAGTGTTGTTAAATGATTTATGCTTATCATTCGTTTCATTCATAATGATTATACACATTTTTCTTGTATTGTTTTAGCATGCATTTGTGCATTTTGCATTTAGATGAAACCTATATCGGTCATTATGCGGTCCATGCCTGTGGTTGCCTGCTTTTACACCCGTTGTAAGTAGTTTTCTTATAACTAATAATAAAGGAAAAAATGAGCCCTAACTCTTATCAAATGTTTTCGTCTGTTTAATAAAATGGTGCTATTTTTGTTTGTTTATTAAGATAACGGTATGCCTAACTATCATGGCTATCATTGTTTTCGGTTTGTAATTGGCAAATTAGATTGTTGTACAATATGCAAACTTGATATTACAATGTTATGCGTACCTGTGTAGTGTTGTAGATATCATTGCGTTTATAGTTATGGCCTAGTTCTTCTTGACTGCTCTGAGCTTTTCTGAGTACATACGTACAGCTTATGGTTCTTGTTTATAAAGACTAATTCAATGTAAAAAAATAATGTCTCACATATGTCCATAAAATCGAGTTCAATCAACCTATTACATCGTAACAAACACAATAAATGTTACCATCGACACCCGCTTGCGTGTATTTTGTTGAGAAATGCGCAAAACATAAACTTGATAACAAATCGTTTATGGCGGTTGTGATTTGTCGATTAGCATTCTATACATAGATGGTGACGTCACTACGTTATTGTCACCTCTATACTTAGACGCATCACGCACCTCCATTTGGAGGCATTTATGACTACGACACAAAGAAGTCCGCGGATGAATGAAGAATTTGCTTTATAAGTAAACATTCATGTTATGATTTAAAAGTTAAGTATTATTTTGTTCAGTCTTACGGTCTTATGTTAGTATCAATTATAATTTTCGTTAGTTTTCAACTATTTCGCTCTTTATTAATTTTTTTAAAAACAGAACTTTCACTTTCGGTTGTATAACAACATGTATCCTTTATTGACGAAAGTTTGCAATGAAATAGCGTTTTCAAAACCGCTTAAAAAGTTTCAGAAGGTGTGTCTGATGTATGTTTTGAAAAGACACAATGTCATAGTTATATTGCCGACTAGTATGGGAACAATTTGATATTTCAAGTGGCTCCATTTGCATTGCAAGAGAAGTTCAAATTGACTTGTTCAGTTTGTTAAATTTTGACACCCTTATTATATATTTTTTATAAGTGCCTGATAAATTTATTTCTTTAAATAATTGAAATCATTGAAAATTTAGTAAAAGCACGGCATTGATGTTCTATGATGGTCATTTTTAGTGGAATAGTATGTTACAAATTACAATAAAACAATTATAACTATTGTATTAATGAATTTAGATTAGGTGTCATTTTTAAATGGGGTAGTAATTCATTATATGAGATTAGCACATTATATAGTTGAAAAATAAATAATACTTTAATGACTTACCATAGTGAAATAAAGTAGCATAGAATATGTTGCAGGTCACAAAATGCAAAACTGAAGTTCAAACTCAGAAGAAGCTTTGCAAATATTTTACACTGACAACACTGTTGATTTTCCAAAAAAAATCCTTCCTATCTTCCTGCCCTAGTTTTTTGGGGAAAATTTTAATATTATTAATATCATTGAGTTAAATTATTAAAATATCAATATGTTTTGATTACATTAGCTAATTATAGTATTATATTATGAATAATGAAATACTTTGCGAGGAAAGTCCCATTCTGTTTTAATTAGTCTTAATTACCTACTAGTAAAATTGAAATTATCAGTGACATCCAATAATTGAATTATATGCGTGTGAATGCATATGTTTTTTTGACAGTTACATAGTACCCTATTTAATTGTATAACAACAAATAACTATAGTTCCACAACCCAGCCCAAGTTTACACAAACTGAATTAATTCATCAATTGATCCTATTTAATTATATTAAAAACAACATGTGTAAGATTTTGAGAATATCCCATGTATTCCTCTAGTATTCCTTTAGTACACCCAGGGTTGGCACCAATCGACCGCCCCCGGTTTTAACCGGCGGTTTTTACTGGTTAAAACCGCCCCGGTCAATACTCCCAAATTTGTCATTACTGGTCAATACTGGTCGATTGAACTTTACCCCCAATTTTGATTAATATTCCATGCTTAATTAACAAGATTGATAATATAAATTAAACAGACATGTTGCCAATAATGTCTTAAGCTATTAATACCCACTATTTTATACCTGTTCATGCAAATAAGTCAAAGTTGGTCAAATGGATTTTTCTGGTTGATTGAATTTTTTTTCAATTCTAATGAATCATGAATGCTCAGAAAATTCTGTGCTTGATTCAACACGAACCTGTCAATTACTGTGTATTAGTTGTTCCTCATGCCCCACGTCCCCAGTCTTCTCACAGTCTTCTCACCTATACAGGTTAGGGCATCCAAAACTGATAATAGGGCCTTAAATGGCACCTTCTTGACACAACCCTTACTTGTCATGTATTCTTGCCTGGATTTCTTAAAGTACTTTTTAAACAAAATAGTGAAAAAATATTTCATTTTCCATTGATATAAAAATTAAAAAAAACATAATTAGAAATAATTATTAAAAGAAAGTAGAGTAGACCCACAATTGGTAAACATTATTTGTTGGCAAAATAAAGAACTTTGATTGCTTATTCTTTTGAAGACCAATTGAACTTTAAAATATGAAAACCCTCTTAATACAGAAAGGAGACAAGTTAGAAGTAACTATTAAATTAATAGCAAGTTATCTCCTTTTGTGTGAGTGAAATGAAATAGCCTAAGGGCAGATTTGCTTCATTGTCACTTTCAGAGACATAACACTGCATGCATATTATTACCAATTAAGGCTTAGGGACCAGATTTATGACCCTAGAAACCACACTAGTTCTGTTTGTCATTCTGCCTATTAAATAGAAATATCAATAGATCAGTGAAATGATTTATTATGGTTGTTTTTAGGGAAGCCTCAAACAAATTTTACCAATTAAATAGATCTAATTAGAATTGTTTTTATAAGTACCTGTATTGTTTCTTTCATTTATTGAGATCCTTGCAAAATTGAGTAAAAACACAGCTTTGATGGTCATTTAAAGTGGAATAGTTGTGATTTTTAATGAAGAATAATAACTATATCCAAGTTTTAACTGAAACACAAATTATTTTGACTAAATAAATATCATATTGGGATATTTATTTTGAGACAAGTAAATAAAATTGTTTTGTAACATTTAAATTATAATGTCCCAATACAGCTAGTATGAACATTTTACATTGATTTGTAGTACTCAGGTGTTACCTCTCAAAAATATTCTTTAAAAATTAAAGGAAACTCAACGATGAAAATATTTTCAGAACCAGGCAAATAATAGGAAAGTTATGTTTTCACTAATATTAAGTAACAACACACACCTACCATTGAACAATATATCAGGCACTTATGGTGCAATATACAAGCGTTAATTGGATTAGCAAGTGTATATAACAAGATAACAGCTATTGTATAAAGGGGTACTTATGGTGCAATATACAGGCCCATTAATCATCATTGATGAGATTAGGTGACATCTATGAAGGGGGATAGTCATTCATAAGATGAGATTAGTACATTATCATACAAAAACATTTTTATGTAGTTTATCACTGTTTTAATTATTATTAATAAATTGCTTTAAATTTACCTTTTTTTTTAATTCATAAGTTATTAATTTTTCCTTAAATTCCACAAATTCATTTAATAAAAACGGGTAATTGTGTTTTGTGTTTCTTATATCAATAAGTTTTTATAACATTTGCTAATAAATTATATTATTAATAATGAAATAATGTGCACGGAAAGTTCAATTCTGTTTTATTTAGTCTAAATGAGTTATTAGTAAAAAATAAAATATCAGTGACATCCAATAATTTGATAATAAACATATGAATGCATGAAAAAAATGTTGACAGTTACAAAGTAAATATTTATTTATCATATTTATCTGTTACAAGGAAAACAGTGTCGAAATTAATTTTAATTTGATTTTACCATTTTCATTTCACCAATTGACCATATTTAATTGGATAAAAAACAACAAACACTGCATTTGCACAACCCTGCCCAGGTTCACTCAAACTGAAATAAGGTGTTAATTGTGTATTCAAAACGGGTCTTGATTACACATTATTCTTGGTTGCATTTGTGTTGAGCAACATGTATAAGATACTCAGTAAGATTTTGAGGATATTCCATGTATTCCACTAGTACACCAACATGCACTTACTAATGATTTACATGCAATCATTACACAGTTAAACCCTCCAAAAAACAATTCTAAAACCAAAAAACCATACAAGCTGCTTCATAGATATTAAAAGTTAATTAAAGACTTCATAAACAAAATAATAATTTTGATAATAAACAAAGATTGTACTTCAACCGAACAATTATAAATTTATTGGGGGGGGGGGGGGAACATCTGCACT
Source organism: Dreissena polymorpha (assembly GCF_020536995.1). Classification (NCBI taxonomy): domain Eukaryota; kingdom Metazoa; phylum Mollusca; class Bivalvia; order Myida; family Dreissenidae; genus Dreissena; species Dreissena polymorpha. The sequence continues at coordinate 83,659,843 of NC_068359.1, forward strand.
AAAACTAAAATGGGGGAGAAACGTCTGGGGAGGAATTGTCTTTGCGGGGAAACGTCTTGGGGAGGAAACGTCTGGGGGGGGGGGGGGGAAATGACCGGAAACCATTCCCAAAATGGTGAAAAAAAACACTGGCATATAAATTAAATGGAAAACATACAATATTATGTCAAGAAAAAAAAGCTGTAAAAATCTCACCTGCTTGTCTTTGATGTTGCAATTAGCACATTCAGCATTTTCAGTATCTACTAAATAAATATATGAAAGTGCCAAATGTCCAAGATACCATGACGTCTTCCTCAAAATGTTAGATCCTTCGAACTCCATTTTATTTTATTCCTGACTAATCCTCTCACACATTAGGCCTACATGTAAGATTCCTTGCAATGTTCACAGCGTTTATTTTAAATCGTTTACGTTCTCAAATTTCAGCAGGTATTTAATTATAAATATTTATTTATGATTTAGATTTATTAGATACAGAAGATACAGTCTTGCAACATGTTTAGTTAGTCTAAGTTACGTGTTTAGTGATTCTTACAAACAATAGACTGACATGAAAAGTGGCTCCTTTTGAAGCACAAACTGCATCCAACTATATATTACAGCTGGCCCGGTTTGATGGGGCCTGTTTTTGATAATAATTAATTACCATTTTTCACTTCCGTGTTTATTATGTTTACCAACGCCATGATGGAAAAAAGTCCGTTTCCCACAATGCTTAGCGCGCATTCACACAGGTCAGTAAAGACCGGTGTGACACAATGGTCGATTAGTGCAAAGCGAAAGAAAAGGTTAAACTGCACAAATTGTTTCACCGCAGTATCTGACGATCTGGTCTTATGGTAGCAGTTGAAATTGTATTGCGTATAACAGTGTAGTTTGAATTAGGACACATTCGTATTATTATTCTCGCTGCGATCGGATAAGTGGTAGAGTCCGTGCTTTTAGATACGGCATTGTAGAAACATTTATTGCGCAGTATACTAATTGAACTGAAAACCCGGAAAAAAACTGGATGTAGTGTCGGGTGTTCTTACATGCCTAGAGATAAGGCTGTAGTATGGAATACTTAATAAATATTTTATTTTTTCATGCTGTACAATTTAGTATTTATTTAATTAATGGAATGAATAAATATTAACATAAACGTATATAGATGTATGTCTACTTATGTACATATTGTAAAGCTTGATACTGTGTGTGATTATGAAATAAATATTAAAATAAAGTGCATAGATGTATGTCTCCTAGTGTACATATTGTAAAGCTTTGATAATGTGTGTAAATATTGAAATACATATTAAAATAAAAGCATATAGAACCCGTCCCTTGCAGTTGTCTATCCGTATGGTCGTTCGTTAGTGGGAGACAGTGGACTGAAAGAGACGTTTAAGAGTGTTGAGTGCTTGAGGCTGTCTGTATTAAATACTTTGTTGACTAAAGAGATGGGTGAAAGTGTGTTATGCGTAGGGAAGGCTGCGTTTTAAAGAATTGTCCTGTATGTGAGTGTGATCTTTGTCAGTGTTGTTCGAGGTGCTGTGCAAAATGTGGATGTGCTGGTGTTTTGGAGAGATTTTTCATTTGATTATTGTCACTGATTAAAATGTTATGATAAACAGACAAGAATAACAAGCGAATAATCACAAGATTTCTTTTAATATTTATGTATTTGTCCTCAGTTCATTTCATTCAAGTCATATTTTATAATATTAAATAACAACCAAAATAAACAGAAAGCAAAAAAAATATTGAAAAACATTCTGTGACCGATGGAAAATCCAACTACTGATCGTTTATTAGATTGTATTATGTCATGCAACAAGACTAAAGAAAAAAGTGTTGCAGGTATATAGCGAATTTCGTAAATATGAAAGAAACTATATATCTATTGGATCTGAATATATTAAATATTGGTACTGTTAAGTTACAGTCGCTGTTAAGAAAATAATGTGAACAAATTTTAAATGGTCGGTAGCAATCAAATAAGACGTTTGATAACAATTAATTGTATTTATAACTTAAATTACGCACAACCGCAACACACATCAGTTACGGTTTATTCTTGAAGCAAGTTTTTATACTTTTTTATTTTCTGCAATAACGTTAACAATTAAAATATATAAAAGATCGCTTTGGCGTAGTGGATATGGTGTCCGCCTAGAGATCGGGAGGTCACGGGTTCTAACCCACTGGGAGAGTTCCTTTGATCTCCCCCAAAAGACACTAAGTACTGGTTCTAGTCCCAGGAAACGGACTCGATGGCGTTTATATAAGCATACGGCTTTCGATGCAATCGAGGTACAATAAATATGTTTAAAGTAATTAAAATAAAACAAAAAATGAGCATATCTGTAATTGCTCTTACTCCACATGAACCGGTAATAATAGATCATTATCGGCCATAATTAGGGGACAAACACCATAATTGATCCCCATGAACGACCCGTAAATCGTTCAAACGTGTTATCTAAGCCCCTTATGCACACACCGCTGATAAGAGCGTGCATGTTTTGATTGAACATTGGCCGAATGCAGACAGATAGACTTTTATTCTCCTCCATTCATGAAGAGCATAACATATAATACAAGCAAGGAAGTACAATCAAGTATATACAAACACATGAGATCATAAATGAAACAACTCAATACATTCAATTAGATTATTTACAAAGATAAGCATAAAATAAAGTGCATAGATGTATGTCTCCTAGTGTACATATTGTAAAGCTTTGATAATGTGTGTAAATATTGAAATACATATTAAAATAAAAGCATATGGAACCCGTCCCTTGCAGTTGTCTATCCGTATGGTCGTTCGTTAGTGGGAGACAGTGGACTGAAAGGGACGTTTAAGAGTGTTGAGTGCTTGAGGCTGTCTGTATTAAAGACTTTGTTTACTAAAGAGATGGGTGAAAGTGTGTTATGCGTAGGGAAGGCTGCGTTTTAAAGAATTGTCCTGTATGTGAGTGTGATCTTTGTCAGTGTTGTTCGAGGTGCTGTGCAAAATGTGGATGTGCTGGTGTTTTGGAGAGATTTTTCATTTGATTATTGTCACTGATTAAAATGTTATGATAAACAGACAAGAATAACAAGCGAATAATCACAAGATTTCTTTTAATATTTATGTATTTGTCCTCAGTTCATTTCATTCAAGTCATATTTTATAATATTAAATAACAACCAAAATAAACAGAAAGCAAAAAAAATATTGAAAAACATTCTGTGACCGATGGAAAATCCAACTACTGATCGTTTATTAGATTGTATTATGTCATGCAACAAGACTAAAGAAAAAAGTGTTGCAGGTATATAGCGAATTTCGTAAATATGAAAGAAACTATATATCTATTGGATCTGAATATATTAAATATTGGTACTGTTAAGTTACAGTCGCTGTTAAGAAAATAATGTGAACACATTTTAAATGGTCGGTAGCAATCAAATAAGACGTTTGATAACAATTAATTGTATTTATAACTTAAATTACGCACAACCGCAACACACATCAGTTACGGTTTATTCTTGAAGCAAGTTTTTATACTTTTTTATTTTCTGCAATAACGTTAACAATTAAAATATATAAAAGATCGCTTTGGCGTAGTGGATATGGTGTCCGCCTAGAGATCGGGAGGTCACGGGTTCTAACCCACTGGGAGAGTTCCTTTGATCTCCCCCAAAAGACACTAAGTACTGGTTCTAGTCCCAGGAAACGGACTCGATGGCGTTTATATAAGCATACGGCTTTCGATGCAATCGAGGTACAATAAATATGTTTAAAGTAATTAAAATAAAACAAAAAATGAGCATATCTGTAATTGCTCTTACTCCACATGAACCGGTAATAATAGATCATTATCGGCCATAATTAGGGGACAAACACCATAATTGATCCCCATGAACGACCCGTAAATCGTTCAAACGTGTTATCTAAGCCCCTTATGCACACACCGCTGATAAGAGCGTGCATGTTTTGATTGAACATTGGCCGAATGCAGACAGATAGACTTTTATTCTCCTCCATTCATGAAGAGCATAACATATAATACAAGCAAGGAAGTACAATCAAGTATATACAAACACATGAGATCATAAATGAAACAACTCAATACATTCAATTAGATTATTTACAAAGATAAGCATAACATAGCTATGTAGATGATAAATAATTGTGAATTCCTAAGGAAAAAAATCACATTGAAATAATAATTAAAATCATATTTTTTTTCAGTGTAACTTATTCGCCGAGGATATGTCTTAAAGCGAGAGCGAAAATAAAGACATAATAGACGGATATACTTAACATGTGTCAGGTTTTGCCTTCCACGGAAGGCTGCTATATAGTGTTAAGATACACTAATATAGATTGGATAGACATGTCAACATATGTGTAAAAAAAACAACAAAACACACAAAACCTGGCTCAGAGCGTCTAACACTAGTTCAGGATGCTAACAGCAGCTTTGCACAATTTAAAATGCACAAAATATGAGTCAACAGTTTCAGATATCATTTTCAGCAACGATCATTATCGGCCATTATTAGGGGACAAACACCATAATTGATCCCAATGAACGACCCGTAAATCGTTCATACGTGTTATCTAAGCCCCTTATGCACACACCGCTTATAAGAGCGTGCATGTTTTGATTGAACATTTGCCGAATGCAGACAGCAAGCGCTTGTGAGAATTTCAAGTGCACGCATTTTAACCTGCTGGGCTAAAATCGCCTGGGAAAATCATAATTCTTATAATCCATGCATTACACTTTTGTTATTTTCTATTTTGTATATGGCTAAAAGCAATTGTATGTTTTAGAGCTAATACATGTTGCTGCTGTAGATGTTGTATTATAATTCCCTTACGGCATATCTAAGGGTCGTCTTTCCTTTTGTTTCTTCCAAAAGTCTGTTGTCTGACCGCTATTCATATACAATTAACATAAGTATTAATTAAAATTTGAACAAATTATATATAAATTTTCTGTCCATTCAAAACAAATATTTAATATTTGAAAATAACCTTTCTTAAAAACATAAATTGTATGTTCGGAGAAAAGCATAGGTAAACAGTTTATTGGTACATGTTGTTGTAAACACACCGCGTGCGTACCTTTAATTTTTTTTGGTTAATAAAAACTGTTACATATGCAAACAAGTTGACATTTACATTTACGGTTGACGTTTTTGAAACTTTGATTTAAAATATTGACGATCTATTTGTGTTAATTCACGCCAGAAAATATTTTATGTTGCTAATTTTACCAATAAATCAGCGGCCGGAATCCAGGCGGTAAAATTGCTATGGTAAATCGTGAAACCAGTTGCAACTCCCAGGACCCGGAGGGTCAATAGCTGGGAGTTTGATTATTGCAACTAAGTTATGGTCTAATTTATGATACCACCCAAATGGTATAAGCATGTAACTAAATGGAAAGCTTGACATGCTTGCGTCGATCGCCTTGTCGTTTTATATAACTTTCTTTGATTTAACTAAATTAAACAAAAACTAAAAGTTCAAACTTTCATTAAAAAAAATAAAAATGTTTAATGTCAAGTTTTTTGGCACGCTATACATACTTTAATGAACACGTGAGATGACGATTATCCACCGCGAAGATGATCGAAATAACATTATGATCTATGCTACTATTATTAAAAAAAATTGACTTCAGTTTTAATCTTTAGGTCGATACCGACACGTTTTACCATATTTTCTATTTTCATACAACAATTAAACTATTTAAATGAGTCAAATACCTTGAGACTAATCAGAGAATGACAGTTGGAGATTTCTCAGTAGCGTGTATAAGTTAAAGCGCTTTTTCGCCTTTATTGTCCTGTATTGAATAGGAGATAAGCTTGATTTTCGTGAAAGAAACACTTTTGAAAAGCATCTTCTCATAATGTTTTAGCAGTTTTATTTTAATAAAATACTCGTTTAAGTTTGTTAGAATTAATCATTTTATTATTTTAATTTGTAATGTTTAATAGAAACTGATAGCAAATCATACTTTAACGTTTTTTGTATTGCTTAAAACAAGTTAATCAAATTTTGTTGAAAATTGTGTTATGATATGTACATTCCTAAAAGGTGGCAATTGTCTTCCTACACAGCCATTTTCTAACTGCTCATTTCTTGATATTGAATACTTTATATTTTCAGGCCAATCTGCTGCAGCGGTTGCTCCTTCGAATACAGCACGTAGGATTAAAACAAATACTATGTGTGTCTTTTTATGTGTAGTTATTGTCGATTTAACATTTTGCCATAATACTGTGTTTCTACAATGTTTTTTGTATGTTATGTATGTTTTAAATAAAAAAGCAATAACAAAAACAGCGTAATATTTGAGACATTTTGTATATTGTGCATTGTTCCTATTTGTTATGGTTTACTCTTACTACTCATTACCATTAGTATTATAAATAACGATGAAGCCTTTCAATGGTATTGGTTCATTTTGACGTGAAACAGAATCATTAGTTATTGATATGCATATATCAGGGATTCGTTAACATGTTAACTGTAAACTTCTTTGTTATTTTTGTTTATTCACTAACAATTTACATGTATAAGCACGTCTACTTAGAGTCTATCGTTTTAAATATGAAAATATCATCATTATATATTTGATACGCTGTTTGATTTCATTTTGCAAATTCGTCTTCAACATTTTTCTCAAGAGAATCACCTTGCCAAGCAAGGGTATATTTATTTTTTAATTCATTTGCAGAAATAATCATTTTTATAAAACCTAGTTTAATGAACAAGATAATTTTGTTTGTAAAACAGACTGTCTAGAGCATAGGTTAGTCCAACATTTATTGACTTTCAAATTACTTCAAAGAAACATGATATATATTCTTAATTTCCTCCGATATCGAAGATTCGAACAGCATAACTATACAATAATCACAAAGCATGTCCAACATAGAAAGAGTGGTATAATTTACAAAAGATATATTCATGAATAAATACACACACACACACACACACGCACGCACGCACGCGCGCGCGCGCACACACACACACGCAAGCACGCACGCACCCACCCCCCACACACAATTCTTAATGATACATGTATCATTTCAGCTGTTGTTATACATGTATTTACAATATCACAAACCAAAGTCGAAAGTGAAAGTTGGTGTAATATTTGTAAACTTGCAGACTTTTAAAGTATTCAATTACGACGCTATTATCGATAACTTAATTTACTCTACCTTAAACGAAAACGAAAATTCAAGCGTAAGTAAGGTTATCAATAATATACTGACAATATCATCATGTAAGTAATTACAAAGAAACATTATAGTCGATTTAAGCGAATATACTATAAACAAGTTAAAACAGATCACATGGCAAATTGCCTCGACATCGCCATACTTAGGATCTTCGTTGACTTGGGGTTCACAGAGAGTGACGGTGAAGTCTTAGAAATGACGATGGCGGTAAGCGGTCTATCAGCTTCAAATAGCCTTGCGACATTAATTTTATTTGCATTGTCTGAGCGTATTTGTCTGTTTGTAATTCTACCACTGTTTTTGATTGTCCGTTTCCATGCCATCTTTCCGGGGAATACACCACTTTCCAGATATGTCTCTAGGGTAGGCATCAAACTGTACTTTTGTAAAAGTCTGTAGATGTTAGGAATCAGCCATTGCATATTAATGCACCCTAAGCAATATCGTGTTAGTCTTTGGATGAACACTTTCTTGGCCAAGAATCTAACTGGAAGCCGGCACAGTTACCCGAAAAACTCAAGCTTCTCAAAGTCTATCAGTTCTTCCACGGATTCAGTGTTTAAGCATGATATTGCAACATCGGTGTTTGTGTACCTACCGACGCTTATAATTTGTTTAACACATCTTCTATGGGATATTTCAAGTTGATTTATGTCACCATTAGAATAGTTGCACCATAGCGGCGGGCCATATTAGGCTTTGGACAAGACCACATTTACATATATTTTTCGAAGTGTTATAGGATAAAGTTCAGCAGGATTAAATCCGCAATGAAGGATAGAATTGAGAGTACCTCTCATCTTCGACGAAGCTTCACACATCAGTGCACCGCTCGACATGTTACGGTCACATTTCAGTCCAAGATGTGTGTACGTTTCTGCTTCATGTATAGTTTCACGCCCGAGTCAGGAGTGTCTAAGTACGTTCATGTCGAAGGCATCGCTGTTCGTTTAATACTATAACTGCACATTTTGATGAATTATATTCAAAGCGCCATTCACACGAATAGTCATAGCATATTTTCATCATGTCATCGAGTGCGTGCTTTGAAAATGCAATAAGAATCATGTCGTCTGCTACTGTAGGACTGTTTAAATTCATTCCGTACATACACAAACCTAGATCAGAATGTTCAAGAGCATTGAATAATCCATTTATCTTTACTAGATAACAGTTCGGTGAACTTTTTCCGCATTGGCGAGTTCCCTGACAAACAGGGAACCATTTCGATGTATGGCCAAGATTTTTGACACAACTTGTCATGTTTGCGTATAATCCCATGAATGCGAGCAATGAAGTGTCGTCTTTTTTGTTTGGAGCTTGTAAAAGAGGCCGTCATGCCACACTTTATCGAACGCTTGTCTCCCATCCAGTTAGCAAACGTATAGCTTTGATCCATGTTCACGTGCAAAATAGACACTTTCACGTAACATGAATGACGTCAACAGACAGCCAAGGCCCTCCTGGAAACCACCCTGTTGAATGTTAATGTCGGCTATAATATTTGTACGAACTCGATGAAAAAGCACAGAATTAAAGAGCTTTAACACAATAGAAGTAAGGGTTATAGCTCTGTAGCTATCCGGATTGTCCTTTGGTTTCGATCCTCCTTCATGTAGGGTTATTATGCAACCACGCTTGAGAATGTCAGGAAAGTACACTGTACGAAAAATTACAGTGAAGAAATTAGTCAATAATGGCGAAATAGCACTCGCTACTGGCTTGAGATGCTCGTATGTTATACCATCACATCCAGGAGCCTTTCCCTTTGGATAAGAACGTATACACCTCTCAATGTCTTCGGGCATTACTGTGGCGTTGCTGTCAGGTATCAATGTCTCACGCAGTTGCCCAACGTTTTGTGACACATTATCACGCCATTTGTCATCAAAATTAGTTAGATGGCGAATATAGTCTTTCAAAATAAAACCCCCATTGTTCCGTAATCGCTTTCTGGTCACGATGTATAATTTCATCGAACTTGATACCAGATAAGGACTTATTACAGTTATAGGCCATACGACGTGTGTTGACCTGTTTCCAGATAACATTTGTATTCATTTCTGCAGATTCGTCATTTCCAGGTTCAGCTGTATCATATTCTCATTCTGCCTTTCTTTGAGCTTTCTGGAAGTCCCTCTTTGCCGTCTAATAGGACATATCCTCCGCGTTAGTTTGTTCCTCGGACGTCTAGCACGACACCACTGGAACCTATAATAACGCATTTGTTTATGGTATTCACGTTAACCACTATCCCAGTACGGCTTTAAATGAGACTGAAATGGTCTATGACCGATACAAGTTCCTGCCGCTCCTGTCAGCACGTCACATAACATAGTATATGTTAAGTCAATAATTTCTTTACTATCGCACACATATGTACATTGATTCAAAGAGTTTGTAACATTTCCAAGATAGTCACTAATTTGTGCATCCGTGGCTCTTTTCCAGCTAAATGGTTTAAAAGATTCGTCACTGATGTTAAATTTACCGTCTGACACAGGAAAGTTTATGCTTACTGTGACAGGTCTATGTCTAGATACATTAAGACAATCATCATCTAAAATTTCACAATTCAAAACGAGATCAATACAGTCACTTGATAAACAAATAAAGTCAATCACTGATTCATATACACCATCATATGATACAAATGTAGACTTCATACCATTACAAGCTGGCAAACAGTTTACAGGTGTATTCTGCGAGTCTGATAAGAACTGCCTAAGAAGCAAACTTCTAAGTTTGTCATCAAGTACAGAATAATTAAAATCCCCCATAAGCATTATCATCCCTATTCACAATAGGCACACCAAAGTTCTGCACGTAATCCCTGTGTAACACATTATAATGATTGGTACACGGCAGTTACACTTGAAAAATAAATACATAATTGCATGGTGATATTTGTAATTGTATACCAATAATCATATCATCATCAATTTCAAGTGGCGAAACTCTGTCATTGAGTTCATGTCGCCTAAGAAGGGCTACTACACCTTTACCAATTTTCGTTTGCTAGGCAGTAATAGCTCATTATCACACTTATATCTATAATTTTTAAAAGCAGAGCAGAAAAATCACAAATATTTATGTGTAGGTTAGTCATTGTTTTACACAAGTATGATGCGCTGGACATAATTCCAGTTGCATTCCATGTCAATAGTTTTAACTTAAAGTCTTCCATGACATAACATTTAATGGAGCCATTATCACACCCAACTCTCGAGTTAGTCCATCTCCGTATCCAGACTGCTGAATCGATTTGCCCAGGGGTCCTTATCATAGGAGTCGAAGCGAGGAGCGTCCACCCGATTTTCAAAACGTTTACGTCATTCACGAAGTCTCGGCGACCGCTCTCCCGCCGCCCGTGTACGCAATGGCCTGCAAGAAATATATCTCGGCCAAAAGTCATATTCCAACAAGCGGTCGGCCATGTCATTATCGTAAACGTTTAGTCGAATCACAACCTTTCCTGGTCTTGACTTAGAGGGGAAAACACGCAGCATTTACACAGTTGGGCCTTTCCGTTCTATAACTTTTAAAAGAATGTCTGTATTAACATTTTCACTTAGGCCAAGTAGACAGAAACGACGCGTCCGCCTGCGTCGTTTCGCTTCAAAGTCACCCCCCTCCTGCCATTCACCTGTAGGTATGTCATCTGACCGCTCTGTGACACGCACCGGTGTCGGGAGTTGCATTGAGGTTACCTGCGACGTGTCTTCTGTCGTTGTATGGACACGACAAGAGCAGGCACGATTGCTCGGCTTAACAACATCAAGAGTTATATCGGTGACTAGAGGTTTATCGCACTGATTGTCAATCACTACCGGCACAGAACAAACGTCGCCACTGTTGTCAGGCGAACCTATGACCGATACGCAGATCGGGACCGCGGTGAATGTAACGCTGCTATCAATCACACAGTTTCCAGTATATTCCGCGTTTAAATCATGATTATTTACATCATCTAACAACGGTTGCACCTCTAGAACCCTAAGTCTGTCCTCTAGATTAGTGATCCTCGCCATAGATGCACTGACTAAGTTTTTAATGGCCGATAAAAGTGCTGTCGGAACAGTCTTTTATAGCCTCATTACACTTCAGAATTTGTACCTTGATTGACCGAAGTTAATCTTTTGTAGCTTCCGTTTCCTTCTAGCGAAGCTCGTTACTTGCATACATAGCCTGTTTGAGAATCAGATGATCCGCCTGAAGGGTAGAATTCTGGTCTTTCAGTGTGCAGATATCACTAGAACACATACACTTTCCAGGTTGTCGACCATTACCAACCTGATTTTCAGTCTCTATATCCGGAATCGCCCGCACTACTGCTGATTTCCTAGCCTTTGCAGTGCTCATCATCTGCTTCAGCAAGTACGGGTCTCTACCTACAGCAACCCCAATAAAAGCGTAAATGTCTTGTGCGAGCCGAACCGTAAGTGGCTCGCCGCTCCGTGTAAACATTTTTTTCTTGAGCACAACATCATCGGAAAACGGGAAGTCCTCACACGTTTGCTTTAAGTGTTCAAAGTATTGCGTATCCGCTCAAGGTCAATTTCACTAGAAGAAAATTCTCTCACAATTTGCAAACCACACATATCTCTAGGGAGCTCCCGAAAAAACCGTGAAAGTTAAAAAAACTCCTCATATGACCGGATGTCGTCAGCTTCGAGGTCGTCAATGTTTAGCGACCCTTCGTCGCCATAAGGATCACCGCTTCTTGAGAACCCCTCTATGACCACCTGACCAGGTGGGCCGTTATCCATGATCCTATATTCCGTTATATTCCGTTATACGGTCTCTTCATTTATCCTCAATAATCCAATCAAGCGGCTAATCAAGTGTGACGGAATTTTAGCCGCCCGGAGTGTTAGCGTCTCTCACAATATAATGTTAAACGCTGACCTCGCAAATATATATGCTTGTACACAATGAAGACAAAGAATATCTGCTAAGTCAATATATCTTTGATTAAAAGTTATGAGACTTTGCAAAACTGTTTATAAACTCACAGATATCACATTTATCCCAACAATATCTGTTTATTCCACACAAAACACTTATTAAACACCAAATTAATAACTCAGATCTGACATACTTTTTTACCAAACCGGAACCGGATTTAACAGGAGTTTGTTTCGGTTTGATATTTAAGCACAAATAGGGCGGGACATGCCGCAATTAAAACCACGTGCTTATCTCTGTTGCTCGACACTATCACATCAGTGGTGGCAGGTTTAACATTCAGCGGACAGACAAATGATGACGTCTTGAACGATCAGTGATGTCATTAAAACGAACTTTGTGCTTGTAGTGCTGTTTACTGACAAAAAAAAACACAACATATTCTATTTTTTGCGTACTATTTGGCTTTTACTTTGAACTTTAAATAAATTATTTAATGGCAGGGCTAATTGTTATTTATTTATGTATTTTATTCATTTAGCAACAAGCATAGTTCCAAACTCACGGAAACTAGTACTGAAAAAGTTCTTCGTGAAATATAACACACATTCGTTGGAATTAATTTGCAATATATGTGACAAAGTGTCCCTAACAATTTCTTGATTAAACGTATGTATTCACTTTTGTATAACCTTTATGTTGTTGTAACATCTTGTATATGACACGGATATTGATATTTGGGAATTTCTATATGCCTTGCTTTCTGACTGTTTTGTTACCTGTAGTTGTCTCGTACGTTTTGCATAATAAAAATATACTTTTAATTTCAATTATCTTTTGTGTTAGTGCCATATTTCACGTTCTATTTACATTTTGCTTTGCAGTTATTAGTGACATTTACGCAAATAAACAACGCTTTTCTGCTAAATGTCTTGTGCTCGTGCCTGTATGGTGGAGGTTGTCCAATTTTGATATGTAATGTGCTTACTGACATGTTTTGCAGATGCTCTTCGGCAAGTGATTTAAACTGACTTAATATAATGAATATACTATAAAATGTTTTAAATTTAATTCAAAAGTGGATCACGTGTGATAACTTTGACAAGTAAAACACATTTTACCGCTTTGCCCAATACCACTACTAATTTGTTAAGCCGTAAACAAAATGCTTAACAGAAGCGCGTTGCTAGAAGCTTCTGTTTTGCTCGTTTGTTTGCTGTAACATAACGTATCATTAGCATCAATCATATACGATGATTTTCACAATTTTTGGGTTTCTCTTATGCGCGCCCTAAAAGTGGTGCATAATTAAAAATTAAGATATTTGTGACATCGAGTTAAATATCCGAAATGTCAGAATAGAACAATGTTGAATGTATATCGTTAACCATGAAAACAAATGATAGGGTCTTTCACAGGTTAATTTATTTTTTAATCTTCCTTTTCACTAAGACAATATTTAAATGCTTACTCTATTTGTTTTGACGGTTAAATCATAGCATGTTATTAGTTGTGGGATGCTTTCATTCCGTCAAAAGGTGCAATTAGTTGCAATTTTTATATTGTTGCTCATATGGATTTCTCAAGTAGACAAATCTATTGTTTCAAATAAAACTGATAAATCATTTCCTTATCTTTCTGTCGTTCTAACGCGCATACCACTGCGAGTTTGCATTCACTTTAAAAACGACTGGTAAATGTGTTTTGAATATTGTTCAAGGTGCAGGAAAAAGTGAAATCGTAAAACCTTATTTTTAAATTGCCTTATTAAAGTTTTACGATTGCTTAAATATATGACACAGTAGTATATGCAAATATTGCTAAGTAGTATAACCAAGGAAGAAGACAACACAGATGCAATTTAAAATGAAAAATTGCTTATAATCATAATTCATTTTTTTTGATATTATTTTGTACCATCGTTATGATTTTACAAACTCAATCTCGTGGTCAAACTGGATTGAAAGGTACATCATTTGAGCAATCCACATAAAATACCAGTATCAAACGTACCACCCAATTATGAAATCGCCTGACCATGGCGTTTAAAGTACCATTATTACTCAAAATCAACGAAAATTTCGTACAATTGTTCGTAAAATAAATTTTACCAATTCAAAATCAGTGTTCCTTATGGCGATTGCCGAAATCTCAACGCCAGATGTGGTCTGGTAAAATAGATGTTTGTAGATACAAGATGCTCGTTTTTGTTATTGTTTTGCTTATTTATTCATACGACACATGAACACTAACATGGTGTTCGTGTGTCGTATGAAAATATATATTCGCGGGAATTAATTGTGGCCACAAATAAATAAAAAACGAGCATTTTGTATCTACAAAAATCTATGTAATCATACCACATCCAGGGTTGAAATTTTGGCTATTCCTACAAGGATCACTGATTGTTAAGGTGTTAACCTTATTTTACGAAATACTTAACGAAATTTTCGTTGATTTTGAGCGTTATAGAGACTTTAAGGTTTGTTTGCTGATTCGGCCATGCATGCTTGACTGATTTCTTTGATTGACAAAAAGCACACTACATGTGTCCGTTAAGAATACGTTTGCTTCAATTCTATCAGCCTAGTTCAATGAAATTTAATAAAGCTATTTTGTAAGAGAAATGTTTCTTATAGCATATAATGCGTTTTTGTTTTCAATGAACGCAAATATAAGATATGCATTTATTAAAGTTATTTTCGAGTGAACTAAGCGACAATTAATTCTATAGTTCCTACACACCTGGTTTAATCGAAGTGTACTTACCTTTTTAGTAAATCCAAAATCACTACTATCTATGAAGGAAAGACCATTGGTTATTTATGAAAAACTAAATACTGTTGATAAAAAACTTGTTATTATGTATAACAACCTTTATACTTTTAATGACAATTTATATATTATTTATATCAATCTATATACTTATAACGACACACTATATATTATTTATGATACAGTATATACGTAAACGACAAACTAAATACTTAAGATAACACATTTTTTAATAGTAATGACAAACTACAGTTGAATAAATTTTTAATTACACATTATATACTATTTATGACAGATTATACATTGTTTATAACAAACAATATATTGTTTACGACAACTTATAAACTTTTAATGAACAATGAATACTGCTAATGACTAAATATATACTTATCTACTGTTACAGTATCGTTAACGAATAATTAATTTAACCTGTTGTAGTTTGCTAGATAGCAATACAAAATAATGTCTGCTTATTTGCTTGAAAGTGCTTTAAGTGTGGGGCTTCAACAAGAGTAGCTTATGCGTGGTAATGGTAATAAAAAAAACACGTATCCAGCAATTTATCAACACACGTGTTATTAATTCCTAACGGATTCAGTTAATGCGTTGCCATTGAGAAATGAGGTCTGCATACAAAGGAATCGTGCAATTACAATTTGTTTTCTGTCATTATAAAATACTCTGACACTAAAATATTGTCATTTAAAATAAAATGTCATTCGGGTCAGATAATGTGTTCAAGATTTATAGACGCCTTTTTGACGCATGATTTTAATGACAAACTGTATATTAAGTGTATGTTTTATATATATATATATATGTCAGATGGGAAATATTGTAAGGCTTAGCGTGAAATTTTGAATACGAAATAATTTAAAAAAATATGTTTTGAAAAACAATTGTTATAAAAACAGATTTTGGTCAAACAATGAAACAAAACGTGTTAATGTCATTGCACTAAAACTAATAGTGTACACATTAGTGATATTTAAAATTATGCTCCCAATTGATATTCATACATTTGTTAGAATGTTATGCACTAAGAAATGCACATGTCTTAAATCATACGCAATAGTTTTTAATATATACTTTTATCCGAAATGTCCGATTAATAATTTCAAACACCCCCAGATAAATTGTTAAGATATAAATACAAAAATCTGTCTGTCAATAAATAAATAAATAATGCCCAGTAAGCCAATAGCAAATGCACTGTTTTGAAGTAATCACGATTTGTTACGTAGTCATGCGTGTGTTATTGTTAGAGAAATCTGTTTAGGATTTCCCGGTTCGATGATTTTATTGCAGATGCTTTCACACAAGATTTAAATCTATATTTCACGACCTTCATATTATGCTTTTATACGGTTCAAGTCTCAAATCTCTTATTCAACTGATGAAAGTACAAACAACACTACACAACCAGTGATTCATGTTTTCTATCGACTATACAGCATAGGATTTAGATCGCAGCATACAATATAAATATAACCATCAAGAAAGGTTACCACTCGCCGAAACAACAGAAGAGAATTCACACAACATAGAAAGTAACCCTGGAAACATGATACCAATAGCCGATACAGCAGCAGATAATACACACAACAATATATATAACCATAAAGAGAATTGACCAATCTCTTAAACCAAATAGGGGATGAATCACAACAAGTAAGGTGTCTATCACGACACGAAACAAATTGCCTCTATAAAATGTGATACATTACAGTACAGAGCAAACATATAAACACTAGTGAACAGTAGCCAGAACATCATGGTTATTAGCTCATAGAATGAAACAAAAAGCCTGACACAATGCAGGCAATTGCATATTTAACAGAGGTCACTACACACCAAAGAGTATGATCATCAATAGAAGTGACTAATCGCGTTTACACTTGTGAGAAATATACTTAACATAAAATATAATCCACACGAAAAGGAACGGTACAAACTATATACAACATAAATTTTAAGACACAAGTTTATACAACTTCCGATTTATCACATTACATAGAAAAGTACCATGAAGAAAAGTAACAAATAGGATATTCAACAGACGACAATACACACAACGTAGAACACAATTATCCAGATAAGTTACCGATCGCTATTTAACACGCATATACACAATGCACATATCATAATCATCAAAAACTAAGTCACCATACAATAGAAGACATTAAATACAATACAGAATATAACCATCAAGGCAGGTGACAGAGTGACCGATAGGTTGCAGTGGTGTAGTGGATATGGTGTCCGCCCAGTGATCGGGATGTTACGGGTTCGATCCACAATGTGAGAGCGTTTTTAAGAATCCACAACAGACACCAAGTACATGTTCTAGTACCAGGAAACGGACTCAAGTGCGTTTTAAATTAGCTTTTGGCTTTTATGCTATCGAGCTCAAATAGATTCAAACTAAGTAAGCACTTCATCCAACAGACGACAATACACACAATGTAGAACATACATTTCAAGACAAATGACCAATCGCCAACACAATATCGAGCATACACATAACAGAAAACAAAAAGTTCATCAAAAACGACAAATCGTCAATCAAATATCGAACAATACACACTGCGCATAACACAACCTTCACGGCAAGTTATCAATCGCCTATATACGTTTGCCAAAACACACAACACAGAACATTTCCGTAAGAACAAGTCAAAACCAACGTCTATATAGAACTATATAGAAATTAACGCTGAAAATTCAAATCGCCTATGCAACAGTATAGCAGTACACAAAGAAAAGAAAATAAACCTCATGTGAAGTACACATGGCAAAGATTTTTTCCTTAAGATCAGTTAGCGATCACCCATACACAAACGGGAATACTCATTCATATTTATATATAACTGTATCCTTATGACAGTTTACCAAAAAGAGGAAATACAAACAGAACGGCACATACTCATGCAGAATGTTGACCTGGCGTCTATACAACATCGACAATAAGCCTCATGGCAAATTACGAATCGTTTATACATCTCAAGACATTATGCACAACGCATAATAACAATTTTTTTCTGTGGGGCAATACAACGAATTTGATTTGAGCTGGTTAAAAGGCGTGGCTGCCACTCCTCATCATTGTTCCATTATCTAACGTTAAACAAACAGTCTATTGTTTAATGCCTGTGGGAAGTTTACAACATTGCAGACACATAACTCTTAACATCAAAAAGACACACCTCCACCTGTAACGCGATACTAGTAATTATTTTGCTATTGAAATAATGTGTTTTTTATTTATGGTAATATTCAAAACCAGTAATGCTAACGAATGGTACTTATTCCTGAACTTTGACCAAAATTATTGTCAAGTATGTAGTGGCATATGTCTTACGAGCATCACTTAATCTTCGCAAAAATATGTATTTACTGATGTTTCTTGAACAAAAAATCGTATTAGTTTGATTGTTTGAATGTAATACATACATTATCCTTATACACCTATGTATATTTCGTTGTAAAAGTAATGATTGATAAATGTATGTGTATTATTGAAAGATGATTATATGCTGATGTTCAAATGTAATCAATTTTCTGATACTTGATTCCACACTCATTATGAAATGCGTACAAATTACATTGACATTTCCACTAACTAGTGGCTTTTCTTTTTTTGGACCACCTTTTCTTACATGTATAATATTAATTGTGCACAGAAATTTGTAAAGGTCAAGGACTTTTTTTCAATTAAACATAACATATGGCAGAGCAACCGTATGATATTATTAAGAACAGCACATGTACATTTGATAGCTCAATACTAATTTTGTGTTCATAAACTTTACTTCTTAATTTCCTGCTTAAATGTCGCTAATCGAAACGCATAATATTTTATGTTTAAAAACAACAAACTCAAAATGTATACCTTTTTTGCGTCGTAAATTTGTCATTCTTACTACAGAATATCAAACGCTTATCCAAGTTATCTTTGGTCATATGTGGTCACATATCGTCAAAGTATGAAATGTTTTTATAAAAGACAGTTAATAGAATGCGGATGAAAAAAACAACACAACAACATCAACTCTTTGATGTTTTTTCATAATAATTTGATTGAAATCCAACATCATTTCATATTTATCATTTGGGGATTACACTATTGGCAGCAAGTGCGTTATGTATGAATATTTCATACCTCAGATCGTCCATCATTTATTATCGAATTTAAATGCGATTTATTTGAATTATTTGCGACGATTTCATGTGTAAATATCGACATGATATTTGAGGAAACAGCAATTTCCATCAAAGTGGAGTCCCATATTTGTTATATCTGTATTTGTGTAAACATAGTCTGTTTTATTTTCAAAAAACAAATATTTATTGAATAGTGAATGTATGTTTTATGCAGACGATGTCCTTTATTTCAAAATTGTACCGTATTAATAAAAAATATCACACATATATGGGATCTAACTAAAATATTGAACATTTAATATGTTTTGTCAAATGATTGTATTTTAACATGTTAAATATCAATATATATCGCGTTTATCACGTTTTAAATTATATTTTTTACTACCGTTATTAAATTGAAAATAACCACAAGGTCTATTGGACCACGCACAACACCCTCAACCTAAGCAGAGAGCGTTTACAATATTTCTTATGTTTTCTTTTCTTTTCATTTTGAAATTTCCGCAACGATTGCATGTGGCTTGATATATGATAATATTACCAATTTGTACTGATTCATTGTTTTTCACGGTCGTGTGACTTTTCACATGTATCTGCTCATTTCAATAAATTATGCAGAACAGAACAGATTAAATTATGCATCATAAATAACTTTAAGTTTTTACTTTTGGTAAATGACGACAATTAAGAGTAGTTTAATGTCCCATATTGCAATAAAATGTCTGCGCAGATTAATTAAATATTATTTATTGGAATATAATGTGAACGCAATAAATCTGAGGTACCACCAACCGACATATGTAACTATTTTTATGGTAGCTGAATCGGAAAGGACAAATAACTTTACACTGTAATTTGAAAAGACGAGATTGTTCACCTAGTGTATGTCCTTGACATTAAAAAACAACTTATGATCTTTATAAAATATAAGAATCATATGAGCCCGAGACGTTAACATTCGGGAAAAATATTATTTCACATTTAGTCTTATTATTATTTTATTACTGTTGTTTATTAAGTCTTATGTACAAATGTTAACGCCGGGTGGTGGCCAGTCTCAACTCAATAAGCATTAATGGAACAAACTTTGTAGAGAACCATACTAGCATGGTAAACAAGCGAAATATGATGTCTATGTGTCTCGCCGTTTCATATGTATACATTCAGAATGTATACATTTTCTTAGTCTTTAATCTTTCGACGAATTTTAATAATATTAAAATACCTCAGAGAAGTAAAACATATCTTATACCCAATGTGTTTAAAAATAAAATTCAATTAAAATGTGCACGCGTTTTATTGTTGTCTGTTCAATGCAGAGAAACAAATTCAACAAACCTATCATTAGGCAATATATGCCTCAAAATCAAAATAAACCCTACATTAGTAAGTATTTTCCGGGTGCCATAGTGTATGGT
The DNA here is from genome assembly GCF_020536995.1 of Dreissena polymorpha. Lineage (NCBI taxonomy): Eukaryota > Metazoa > Mollusca > Bivalvia > Myida > Dreissenidae > Dreissena > Dreissena polymorpha. The sequence goes on from NC_068359.1 coordinate 83,680,353, forward strand.
TTATATAACTTTTTAAAACCAAAACTTTAAAATAAGAATCCTAGGTTCTTGGCTTGTGTGTGAATGTAAACTAATAGCACTTCTTCGCATGCGCAACAATAGAGGTCAGGATTTGGGTTCACAAAAGAACGTTTTGTTTTACGTATATAGTAATACCTTTCGACTCTATTTGAATGGTTAATTTGATAGAGTGATATGATTAATAATTTTCTAATTTTTTTATTAGAATAAGAAATAAAAGATCAGTTAACATTTTATATAAAAATAAAAAGCAATGAATCATATGATACATTTTAAATAGAACATTAAAGTAAGTTGTTGCAAAAAAAACTCAAAACAGAGATGTTGAAAGTTGGTGACTGACGCCAGCTGCAAAGCAGTAGAACGAACTTTATTCAACATTGTAGCTACTTAAACGTGTTTCTGTCACGCTTTGTTTGTTTCATTTAACATACCGGTCAATTTTCGACGTACGCCGTCTGTGTTATGATTTGGGATTTTGTCACGCAAATACAATTCACTTTATTTGACCCAGGCGACAGTCGCATGCTTTTGAGAAGGTTTACATACATTTTGTAAACAAATGAATTACTTTTATTTGCATCCAATTGTATAGTCTTATAAATGCAATCTTTTTATTTTATTTAAACTCTTTTTTAGCTCGATTGCATCGGAAGCCTAAGGCTTATATAAACGCACTCGAGTTCGTTTCCTGGGCATAGAACTAGTACTTGGTGACATTTGGGGAGATCTAAAGAACGCTCCCACGGGGGGGGGGGGGGGCGGGGTCACGGGTTTGATCCCCACCGTTGGAGCGTTCTTTAGATCTCCGCCAAAGACATTTATTCGAATCAAATAACACAAATCAGAAAGCGGTAAAGAGATACGATTATTTTTAAACTTCCGGAGAATACTAATTTACATAAATACTAGCTAATCTGTAACTTAATGCGTTAGTATTGATGCACTGGTAATCATTTTTTAACATTTTTATAAGACAAAGCTTTGTGTTAAAGTTTAGTTTAGTGTAAGTTGCAATCGCATAGGACGTCTGTGAAATGTTGCTCGATGTAAACTACGGGGAGGACCTATATCCCGCATAATTATCTAGTACGGTTTAGGAACGACACCTGTGTGGATGCTAACGAAAGTAAAGCAAGCTTGGATGAGCATCGGTAGCAACGAAATAAACGCCAACATATTCGCAATATAAATTCGCATGAAGTGAACGAATTAGGAGGACTTAAAGGGGGGTGGGTGTGCGGTTCTGCTGCGTTCTATGCACATCAAATGCACACCAATTCGCATTTTCATTGGCCAATCGTGTTACACTGACATGAGCTCTTGGGAAACGCGCTTTGTGCGAGACGGTTTGATGACTTCATCGCAATTATAAAAAGAAAAGTACTCTACAGCGCCTTCACAGAGGTCGAGCGCTATTTGTATCATGCTTATGGTTCTTATGATGTGTATTAGTGCTTTCATGTTTCCAGTGGGAGGCAAGACGTAGAGATGGAGGCGCTTGGTAACAGCTATTCAGATGTTTGAGAAAGGTTTGATTTTATTGATTTAATTTTTTTTTTCTAAACATTAATAATACATGTTTAGCCTTTAATAATAAATTATGTCGCATAAAAGTCTGCAATATTTAAAGGAATATACTATTGACAAACAATTATTAGCAGAATAAAATTTTAAGCGTTTGGTTTAAATTTTTGGTAACTTTTGTAAATGATTTTTTTTATTTGTTCACATATATTTGCATTTTATCAAATATAATAAATTGCACTAACGAATGAATTACACTATTTTTAATCATGTAAACGAGTTGTTTAATTGTAATTTGAACCCGGGATACGTAGCAAACTCGCAATCGCTAACTTTCAAAACATATTCACACTTTAATTGTAATGCGTTTTTCTGTGTTTTTATTATATAAATATACATCAGTATGTTTTTAAAATCAATTGCCTATAAACTATTATTTCTTATAAAATGGACAGCATAAGATATTTTTTGAAATAACGTTAACCATGATTAAGATAAAACGAAATCGATTAACAGTGATTCACTTTTTGATATAATCAAATGCGCTCCGTCTTGTTAAAAATGCAATATGTTATTTTGTTAAACATACATGTGCAGTCTATATATTCTTTTAATTATGTAGGTTAAACAAAACGAAAAGCATAAAACAAACCATATCAACTATGCTTTAAAGAAGAAGATGGTGGACAGAATGCTATATCCGCGTGGAACATCACATATTTATTATCGATTTCAATTTACGGGTTTTAAGTTAGTTAAATTAATTGATCATATATTCAATTGAATATTTCTGTATATAAAAATTTATATATAATGAATGGTTAAAGGTCACAGTCGTTTTATGCATAATATGGGTCGGTAATAGTTTATACTTAATGTCAGCGTTCAATGTTCGATCATCAACAGTTCACGTTAGTAAACCAGATATTACCATTCAATATACAGTATAAATTGATAAATACATAACACAGTATTGCGGAACCAATAATTGGTTACGTTCGTATAATATGCATGTCGTATAACGTCCATGTATATATACTTTTTGTTAAAACAATTAGATGGGACTCAGTTAATTTAAAATTAAAAGTCTTTGAATTTCCTCTATCGGTTCGATATTGAATGTGTATAAATTAACTTACTATACCCACTTTATTATAAAAGGCTTTGTATAAGTTTTAATAATGAATACAACTTTAATTTGGTGTTTATACGGAAATAAAACAAAATAATTGTGTTCCTTATTAATAAATAGTTTTAATAACTCATCTTGCGTTTTGTATAGTTGTTAGTGTATTTCTATGTTATTTATTTGTGTACCATTTTTGTACCATATCGCTCATATTGAGTAATAATTCAATTTAAAACAGTGCAATATGAAAAGTGAAAGCCGTGATATAGTGCCTGATACTTCAAATTTTCGAATTCAAATTAAACTAAATGTGCAAAAGTGAGTTTTTAATGAAAAACAATATCACCGAAGGCTAGTTAAAAATTGTGCCATGTTATTGGTAATTATAAATGTGTCCAATTGTGTTGTTTACAATACAGTTAATTCGTTCAGGTATTCTCAACAAAAAGAATCTGGGTTTTCTTCGAAGGTTTAAAAGCACCCACAACGTTTATCCAAATGGCTAATTTACATGTATATAAAATCACACGCATTAAGACAATTACATTTTACTCAGTAAGATAATTTTAACAAACAGTACACATGCTCTGATGTATAAAACAGTGTAAACATTAAAAAAGTAGAGTATCTCAAATAACTAAAACATTATGAATAACCTTGGTAATAGAATTACTGATTCCTTTTCGCGTCTTATAATAAACCTTTACACAATCTCAATATATTTTCATAATATCACATCTTTCTGAAACCACGATCCTTCAATAAGTCAATGTTTCGAATATATTTTTATAATATCACATATTTTAGAAACCATGATCCTTCAATAAGTCAATAATTTCGAAAATATTTCATAATATCATATTTTGATGATCTTTCAATCAGTCAATGATTTCGGATGATGCATGCTTTTTTAAGCGCAACACAATTGGGCACAATAAATGAGTCGTGGTATACGACAATACGTATTATACCATATGCAAACATCATAGCGTCCTACTGGCCTGTACATCCGCTGTTTTTACCAGCTAATGAAACATTGCGTTAATTAATAGTGTACGGCGCAGATTGTGCAATTGTTTACTATGACAGAAGACTCATTAATCAAATTACAATTCTCAAATCATCATCACGTAGATTCACAAACAGATTGTGTGACCAACATATTCAAAGATAAATAAGTAAAACATAACCTGTTTATACATGACATTGCTTGTTAAAATAATTTGAACACAATCCTTAAAACAGCAGTTGTGAATTAACGTGTCGGTTCATTTACCTAAACACCTTGACGGTTACAGATTAATAAGAATCTTGAATACTGTTTACATAAATCTATTCCTTCAGTGAATGTCAGATATGTTAAGCTGTATGATTCGTAGTTATGCTATGTCAAAATCGACGAATGTTAAAAAATTAACCATCTTGCTATGCTACAGGCATTAATTTGTATTGCATTCCGTCGAATGAATTAACAAAAACAATTTAATATACGCAACAACAGAACAAAAAAATGAGATACTGCATTCACGATGAAATAATGTATTGAAATGTATTGTGCTTCCTTGCTTAAGATAACCATGCATCATTTTACATTCAGTGACTAGAAACACAATTTGCAATTAAGCACTTTATTTTCAATGTAAATATGTCACCTCTCAATTTTGTGATCGGAATAACAAACACATTGTTTAAACAAACTTACTTTCATTTATCCTTACTCTGTGTTGATCTAAGTGTGGGATTGAATGTACAACACATGTTTACTTCTTTTTGAATGACATCAATGACCTCAAGCATTTAGCTTGTAAATTATGCGTTTCCTTACCAAGGCAATATAGTTGTTTTAAAACAACAAATTCATCGCAAACCTAATTAAATAAAATGCCGTATTTATTGCACTGAAGCGAATTTCTAAACGTCCACGCAACCTTTTGGTTACTGTTCAAATTGTTAGCAGTATATGCAAGAAATATTCTTCAACGCATGAAATAAAGTGTATTGCTCGTGTGTCACTGAGTGATTAATTAAAAACATCAAACCGTATTTCGAATTATTATATCACGGCCCATCATCAACGATACAATAATTAAACAACCATTAGTGTAATTGACCTACTGTTTACAACACTAAATGCCTGAATCTTGCCCTTAAATATGCTATTTGACAAAATATTGAATAAGTCAACAATAAAATAGCTCAATACCTGTATATTACATTAAGTGTCTTAGAGGGAAATATTGAATTATGCTAGACACATCAGACTCGTCAGGTGTTTATTCAACGGCAGGTGCTCTGGCAGCATGACTTTGACGTACAGGCGATTTTCGTTACAATGTACACGTGTATTTGTTTTTAACTGATGTTGATTATCAATTGAGAAATAATACTAACCTTCCTTTGAATTAGTTATGTTGCACAACTTATATTAAAATATGAAGTTTAGTACACGGATAAGCCTACATTTTTCCAGAAGTGAGGAAAAACGAGCACTTAATAAGACGTCGCATTTGTATTTGATTTACAGAGCCCCTTTTTTATTGATTTCAATCTATTTGAAAAAAGCGTTCTGATTGATCATCCTTGGCGGAGTCGATGTACTAATGTAGGCGGCGACAATAACAGAATCTCTCGATACTAATTTTTTACCCTGTGAGTCATTGTTTTACTTTATTTATATACTTTTTTTATATTACAGAGATAAACGCAAGGTTGCTTCGAGACAGAATATGCGTTTTTTGTGAGCGATTGCTCAACTCTTGAAGGCTTAACATTTGCCGCTTTGTGGATGTTCTGACGATGAAA